>NW_007168894.1:0-735 GCF_000164805.1 Carlito syrichta
TTCACTGAACTCATACTAATCAGACACTTTTATGATAAATTAGCTAAAGACAAATAACAACCTTGGGGGCCTGGAAAACATTACTAAAAGCATCTTTTGAGTTCTCTTTAGAAATAAACACTGCAGGATAAGAGAAAAGTAATGAAGACATCTGGACAAGATAGGCGATTACAAAGCTCTGAAGGTCATAGAAGCCCCAGAAGGAAAACTACTGCTACATGAAAAACTTTGCACTTGAAAACTTTCTGGAGACAGTTCAAGGACTGTAATTCGAGACTTTGGACTAAAACTATCATCTTTGGCTTTATGAATAAGACTCATTGTCTGAATGTTTATGGGGATCTTGGTTTGTTTGTTGCTAAGACCACTAGATGGTGGTAACTTTTAAAGGATATGTACGTGAAGAAATTTTCTTTGTCTTGCCCCTTTACAAATGGTATAAAAGCTTTCCCTTAAGTAACATTAAACGTCATCTGTTAAAAAAACAGGTGTCCGAGTATAATATTTTCATGTTCTGCCTATCCGTCTTTCCTTCAAAAAACCTCACAACCCTTGCAGGGGCTAGATCCCTGCACTCCATCCCCTGGGTTGAAAGAATACATTCTCTATATCCTCCCAAGTATTTGGGGCATATTGGTATCAGGTGCCAAGGCACACAGGTACAATACAAAATCCATGCTGAGATCTTATTAGCCACAAAATATAGTAATTTATTATTTTTTGAGATGAAGTCTC
>NW_007168895.1:0-5865 GCF_000164805.1 Carlito syrichta
ACCCGCAGGCTCAGGCAATTCACTCACCTCAGCCTCCCAAAGGCACAGCATTACAGGTTGAGCCACCGAGCCTGGCTTACATGGAAGTTAAATAATATTCTTTAGTATGTCTTCTGGATTAACCCAGAAGTTAAGTCTGAAATACAGTGATTCCTAGAAACAAATAAAAATGAAGATACAGCATACCCAAACCTCTAGAATATCATGAAATCAGTGCTGAGAGGGAATTCTATAGCATTGTAGGCACCTATGAAGAAAATAGAAAGATATCAAGAAATAGTCAAATGTTACACCTAAGGGAGCTGGAAAGACAAGAGCTATGTGATCCCAGAGTCAGTAGTACTGTAGAAATTTTCAAAAGAGGGTCACTGCTGAATAAAATGTTTGACTTTCACATTTTAAATTTTGAGGTGGGGAAAGTGATTGGGGATCAGAAATTACTTATTGGGTACAATGTTCACTCTCTAGGGAATGGGCCACCTGAGACCCAACCCCCACCACTCTATGATATGTCTACATAATAAACATGCCCGTGTACCTCTGGAATCTAAAATGAAAATGGAAAATAATAGAGTGCCTGTGAGTATTGTTACAATATAAATACTCTGGAGGATGCTTCCTGCTATTAAAACCTGGATTTTTTTTTTGAGTTGTAGTCTCACTCTGCCACCCAGACTGGAGTGCAGTGGCTGCTCCTAGCCACCGCAGCCTTGACCTGCTGGGCTCTGGTGATCCTTCCGCCTCAGCCTTCCAAGTAGCTGGAACTACAGGTGCGCACTACCACTCCCAGCTAATTTTTGATTTATTGTAGAGATGATTTCTCACCAAGTTGCCCAGGCGGGTCACAAACCCATGGGCTCAGGCAATCCACTCACCTCAGCCTCCCAAATGTGTGGGATTACAGGCTGAGACACCGAGTCCGACTAAAACCTGGATTTTGCTGCCCAGAGTAAAATCAGGAAGAAGCACCAATTACAGAAAGGTGACTTGCCTGGGTGTGCTGAGTGTGACACACCACAAAAATTGAGTGCCTCAGAAAGAAACATGAATGATGTCTTATGTTTACTCAGTTTTTTGTTTTATGTACATATTTTTATGATCTGGAGATGTATCATTAAGATAGTCCTAAAATGCCAAAGACTGTCAGAAACAGCTGATGTATATCCCAAAGACATGACTCAGTTACCCAACAAGGTACTGCCTGGTTTGTTCCCAGAATGCCACTGCTTCTAGAATTTTAGAATTTTTTAGAGTTTTGCTCTGGTGAAGTCAGCTAGCTAGCTCATTAGCTAAAGAGTTAAGTCAGCTGGTGAAGTCAGCTAGCTAGCTAGTAAGCTAATGAGTTAAGTCAGCTATTTAAGTCAGCTAGCTAGCTAGTTAGCTAATGAGTTATGTCAGCTGGTTAAGTCATCTAGCCAGCTAGATAGCTGATGAGTTAATTCAGCTAGCTAAATCAGCTAGATAACTAGTTAGCTAATTACTTAAGTTATCTAGTTGTCAGCTAGCTAATTAGTTAAATCAGCTAGCTAAGTCAGCTAGCTAACTAGATAAGTCAGCTAGCTTAGTCAGCTGGTTAAGTCAGCTAGTTATCTTGTTAGCTAACTAGCTGAATCAGCTGGTTAAGTCAGCTAGCAAGCTAGTTGGCTAACTTGCTAAGTCAGGTGGTTAAGTCAGCTAGCTTGCTACTTGGCTAACTAGTTAAGTCAGCTGTTTAAGTCAGCTAGCTACCTAGTTAGCTAA
This sequence comes from Carlito syrichta, assembly GCF_000164805.1. NCBI lineage: Eukaryota > Metazoa > Chordata > Mammalia > Primates > Tarsiidae > Carlito > Carlito syrichta. The sequence continues at coordinate 1,741 of NW_007168895.1, forward strand.
CAATTTAAGTCAGCTGTTTAGGCCAGCTAGCTAGCTAGTTAGCTAACGAGTTAAGTCAGCTGATTAACTCATCTAGCTAGCTAGTTAACTAACGAGTTAAGTCATCTGGTTAAGCCAGTTAGCTAGCTAGTTAGCTAACGAGTTAAATCAGCTGATTAAGTCAGCTAGCTAGCTAGTTAGCTAAAGACTTAAGTAAGCTGGTTAAGTCAGCTAGCTAGGTAGTTAGCTAACGAGTTAAGTCAGCTGGTTAAGTCAGCTAGCTAGCTAGGTAGCTAACGAGTTAAGTCAGCTGGTTAATTCAGCCAGCTAGCTATTTAGTTAAGGAGTTAGTCAGCTGGTTAAGTCAGGTAGCTAACTAGTTAGCTAATGAGGTAAGTCAGCTGGTTAAATCTGCTAGATAACTAGTTAGATAATGAGTTAAGTCAGCTGGTTAAGTCAGCCAGCTAACTAGTTATCTACCGAGTTATGTCAGCTGGTTAAATAAGCTAGATTGCTAGTTAGCTAACGAGTTAAGTCAGGTGACTAAGACAGCTAGCTAGCTAGTTAGCTAACAAGTTAAGTCAGCTAGCTAGCTAGTTCTCTAATGAGTTAAGACAGCTTGCTAAGTCAGCTATCTAACAGTTAGCTAACAAGTTAATCAGCTAGCTAAGTCAGCTAGATAACTAGTTAGCTAATGAGTTAGGTCAGCCAGCTAAGTAAGCTAGCTAATTAGTTAAGTCAGCTAGCTAAGTCAGCTAGTTATGTCAGCTAGCTAACTAGTTAATTCAGCTAGCTAAGTCAGCTAGCTAACTAGTAAGGTCAGTTAGCTAAGTCAGCTGGTTAAGTCAGCTATCTAGCTAGTCAGCTAACTAGTTAAGTCAGCTGGTTAAGTCAGCTAGCTAGTCAGCTAACTTGCTAAGTCAGCTGTTTAATCAGTTGGCTAACAAGTCGGCTAACAAGTTAAATCAACTGGTTGAGTAAGCTGACTGGCTAGTCAGCTAATGAGTTAAGTCAGCTGGTTGAGCCAGCTGGCCGGCTAGTGAGCTAATGAGTTAAGTCAGCTGGATGAGTCAGCTGGCTGACTAGAGAGCTAATGAGTTAAGTCAGCTGGTGGAGTCTACTGACTGGCTAGTGAGCTAACGAGTTAAGTCGGCTGGTGGAGTCAGTTGGTAGTGAGCTAACGAGTTAAGTCAGCTGGTGGAGTTAGCTGGCTGGCTCATCAGCTAATGAGTTAGGTCGGCTGGCAGAGTCAGCTGGCTGGCTCACCCACTAACGAGTTAAGTCAGCTGGCGGGGTCAGCTGGCTGGCTCGTCAGCTAACAATTTAAGTCGGCTGGTGGACTCAGCTGGCTGGCTGGTCAGCTAACGAGTTAAGTCGGCTGGCAGAGTCAGCTGACTGGCTCATCAGCTAACAAGTGAAGCTGGCTGCGGAGTCAGTTGGCTGGCTTGTCAGCTAACGAGTGAAGTCGGCTGGTGGAGTCAGCTGGTGGGCTCTTAAGCTAGTTAAGTTGGCTGGAGGAGTCAGCTGGCTAACTTGTAGGCTAACGAGTTAAATCGGCTGGTGAATTGAGCTGGCTAGCTCATCAGCTAACGAGTTAAGTCAGCTGGCAAAGTCAACTGGCTAGCTCATCAGCTAATGAGTTAAGTCAGCTGGCGAAGTCAGCTGGCTAGCTCGTCAGCTAATGAGTTAAGTCTGCAGGTTGAGTCGGCTGACTAGTGAGCTAATGAGTTAAGTCAGCTGTATGAGTCAGCTGGCTGGCTAGTGAGCTAATGAGTTAAGTCAGCTGGTTGAGTCAGCTGGTTGTATCCTCAGCTAACAAGTTAAGTCAGGTGATTGAGTCAGATGGCTGTCTCCTCAGCTAACCAGTTAAGTCACCTGGCAAAGTCAGTTGGCTAGCTCGTCAGCTAATAAGTTAAGTCAGTTGGCGAAGTCAGCTGTCTAGGTCATCAGCTAAGGAGTTAAGTCAGTTAGCTAAGTCAGCTGGATAACTAGTCAGCTAGCTAGCTAAGTCAGCTAGCTAACTAGTTAAGTCAGCTAGTTAAGTCACTACTTATGTCAGCTAGCAAACTAGTTAAGTCAGTAGCTAAGTCAGCTAGCTATCTAGTTAGGTCAGCTATCTAAGTCAGCTGTTTAAGCCAGTTGGCTAGCTAGTTACCTATCGACTAAAGTCAGCTGGTTAAGTCAACTAGATAGCTAGTTAGTTAACGAGTTAAGTCAGCTGCTTAAGTCAACTAGCTAGCTAGTAAGCTAAAGAGTTAAGTCAGCTGGCTGAGTCAGTTAACTAGCTAGTTAGCTAATGAGTTAAGTCAGCTGGTTAACTCAGCTAGCTAGCTAGTTAGCTAACGAGTTAAGTCAGCTGCTTAAGTCAACTAGCTAGCTAGTAAGCTAAAGAGTTAAGTCAGCTGGCTGAGTCAGTTAACTAGCTAGTTAGCTAATGAGTTAAGTCAGCTGGTTGAGTCAGCTAGCTAGCTAGTTAGCTAATGAGTTAAGTCAACTGGTTGAGTCAGCTAGCTAGCTCGTTAGCTAATGAGTTGTCAGCTAATTAAGTCAGCTAGCTAGCAAATTAGCTAATGAGTAAGCTAACTCATTCGCTAGCTGGTTAAGTCAGCTAGCTGGCTAGGTAATTAACTTCTTAAGTCATCTAACTATGTAAGTCAGCTGGCTAGCTAGGTAGCTAGCTAGTTAAGTCAGCCAGTTAAGTCAGTTGGCTAGCTAGGTAGCAAGCTAGTTAAGTCAACAAGTTGTCAGCTAGCTAGCTAGTTAAGTCAGCTAGTTAAGTCAGCTCACTAGCCAGCTAGCTAGCTAAGTAGGTAGCTAGATAAGTCAGCTGGCTAAACAGCTAACTAGCTAGTTAAGTCAGTTAGCTAAGACAGCTGGCTAGCCAGCTAGATATTTAGGTGGCTAGCTAGTTAATTCAGCTGGCTAGCCCATTAACTCAGCTAGTTAAGTCAGCTGGCTAACCAGCTAGCTATGTAGGTATTTAGCTAGTTAAGTCAGCTGGCTTGCCAGCTGGCTAGCTAGTTAAATCATCTAATTAAGTCAGCTGGCTAGCCAACTGGCTATGTAGGTAGCTAGCTAGTTAAGTCAGCTGGCTAGCCAGCTAGCTAGCTAGTTATGTCAGATAGTTAAGTCAGCTGGCTAGGCAGCTGGATTGGTAGGTCGCTAGCTATTTAAGTCTGTTGGCTAGCCAGTTGGCAAACTAGTTAATTCAGTTAGTTAAGTCTGCTGGCTAGCTTGTTAGCTAGATATTTGAGTCAGCTAGTTAAGTCAGCTGGATACCTCATTATCTAGCTAGTTGAGTCAGCTAGTTGAGTCGTCTGGCTAGCTCATTAGCCACCTAGTTGAGTCAGCTGACTAGCCCTGTTAGCCAGCTAGTTGAGTCAGCTGGCTAGACCGTTAAGCAGCTAGTTGAGTCAGCTGTCTAGCTTACTAGCCAGCTAGTTGAGTCATCTGGCTAGCTCATTACCCAGTCAGTTTAGTCATCTGGCTAGCTCGTTAGCTACTGAGTTAAGTCAGCTGGTTACTCAGCTTACTGGCTAGGCAGCTAGCTAGTTAAGTCAGCTGGCTTGCCAGCTGGCTAGCTGGTTAAGTCACCTAGTTTAATCAGCTGGCTAGCCAGCTGGCTAGCTAGGTAGCTAGCTAATTAAACAGCTGGCTTGCCACAAGGAGTAAGATAGGTTTGAAGAATGGGAAGTGATACACCATGCAAAAACTATCAAGAAGAAGCTGGTGTGACTGCATTAGCATGTACCATTACAGACTTCAACATAATGTTATGAAAATCAAGATATATCTTTCATAATTGCAAAAGGGTTGATTCACCAGCAAGACATAAAAGTCACAAATATTTGCACACCAATAACCTAGATTCAAAATACATTAAATAAAAAAATTATAAAATTCAAGGGAGAGTCAGTTGGTGGCTCAGCCTTTAATCTCACGCCTTTTGGAGGCTGAGGTGAGTGGATTGCCTGAGCCCGCGGGTTCGAGACCCACCTGGGCAGGTGAGACCTCATCTCTACAATAAAATAAAAAAAATAGCCAGGCGTGGTAGTGTATGCCTCTAATTCCAGCTACTCAGAAGACTGAGGCGGAAGGATCACGGAAGCCCAGCAGGTTGAGGCTGTGGTGGCCGGGAGTGGCCCC
>NW_007168896.1:0-664 GCF_000164805.1 Carlito syrichta
GGGCTCTTAAGCTAGTTAAGTTGGCTGGAGGAGTCAGCTGGGCTAACTTGTAGGCTAACGAGTTAAATCGGCTGGTGAATTGAGCTGGCTAGCTCATCAGCTAACGAGTTAAGTCAGCTGGCAAAGTCAACTGGCTAGCTCATCAGCTAATGAGTTAAGTCAGCTGGCGAAGTCAGCTGGCTAGCTCGTCAGCTAATGAGTTAAGTCTGCAGGTTGAGTCGGCTGACTAGTGAGCTAATGAGTTAAGTCAGCTGTATGAGTCAGCTGGCTGGCTAGTGAGCTAATGAGTTAAGTCAGCTGGTTGAGTCAGCTGGTTGTATCCTCAGCTAACAAGTTAAGTCAGGTGATTGAGTCAGATGGCTGTCTCCTCAGCTAACCAGTTAAGTCACCTGGCAAAGTCAGTTGGCTAGCTCGTCAGCTAATAAGTTAAGTCAGTTGGCGAAGTCAGCTGTCTAGGTCATCAGCTAAGGAGTTAAGTCAGTTAGCTAAGTCAGCTGGATAACTAGTCAGCTAGCTAGCTAAGTCAGCTAGCTAACTAGTTAAGTCAGCTAGTTAAGTCAACTACTTATGTCAGCTAGCAAACTAGTTAAGTCAGGTAGCTAAGTCAGCTAGCTATCTAGTTAGGTCAGTTATCTAAGTCAGCTGGTTAAGTCAGTTAGCTAGC
>NW_007168897.1:0-732 GCF_000164805.1 Carlito syrichta
CTGTAAAGCAGAGGGAAAAGTGAACAAACAGAAGACCCTCATAAGGAAGAACAGGTCATTGCAGAAGAGAAATAAAAGCAACCCCACCTTCCCTCAAAAACAGAATTGAAGAGGGGGAGGGAAAGGGGTAAAGGGAGAAAAATCTACAGAAATGAAGAAAAACCAAAAGAAGAGTATGGGTCTCTCCCAGACGCCTGAGAGAGCAGACACTGAGAAAATTGACTTTGGAATACAAACAATGAAAAGTCCCCAGAATGAAGGGTCTCAAAATGCAAATGTAGATATCAAAACAATAATGGAGAGACTAAAAAGAATTGAGGAGACACAAGAAGAAACTAGGAAGGAGCTGATATCTGAGATAACAGTAATAAAGAATACTGTGAATGAAATAAATAACAAATTGATAAGCATGGAAAGCAGAATTACCCAAGCAGAAGAAAGAATCTCAGAGCTTGAGGACCAAAATATAGAAATAACCCAAACTCTTAAAAACACAGAAAATAAGCTAAAAAAGACAGAACAAAACCTTCAAGAGATGAGTGACTACCTCAAGAGGCCTAACCTAAGAATAATCGGACTCCCTGAGACAGAAAGAGAAACAGAGACCACATTGGAACAAACTTTCCACGAGATCATTCAAGAAAATTTCCCTTATCTAATCAGTGATACAAAAATTCAAACACAAGAGATTCAGAGAACCCCCGCAAGACAACAAATGAGAAGACCAACTCG
>NW_007168898.1:0-798 GCF_000164805.1 Carlito syrichta
TCTAGTTTATTCAGCTGACTAGCTAGGTAGCTTGGTAGGTAGCTAGTTAGTTAAATCAACTGGTTAGCCATATGGTTAAATGCTTAAGTCAGCTATTTAATTCAGCTTGCCAGCCAGCTGGCTAGCTAGTTTAGTCAGCTAGTTAAGTCAACTGGCTAGCTAGTTAAATCAGTTAGTTAAATCAACTGGCAAATCAGCTGCCTAGCAGGGTAGCTGGCTAGTTAAGTCAGCTGGTTAACTAACTGGCTAGCAAGTTAAATCACCTATTTAAGTCAGTTCGCTGGCTAGCTGTTTAACTAGGTAGTGAGGTAGTTAAATCAGATGGCAAGCCAGTGGGAAATGTAGGTAAGTAGCTAGTTAAGTTACCTGGCTAGCCATCAGTCTATCTAATTATGTCAGCTAGTTATGTCAGTTGGCTATATATCTGTCTATCTACGTAGCTAGCTAGGTAAATCTGTTGGCCAGCTAGTTAAGTCAGCTAGTTTAGTCAGCTGGCTAGCCATCTGACATCTAAATATGTTAGCTAGTTAAGTCACCTAGCTATACAGCTGTCTAGCTAGGTAGCTAGCTAGTTAGGTCTGCTGGCTAGCTGGCTGTCTACCTCGTGAAGTCAGCTAGTTAAGTATGCTGGCTAGGCAATTAAGTCATCTGGCTAGTCAACTGGCTAGCTAGGCAGCTATCTAGTTATGTCAGCTGTCTAGTCAGTTTGCTAGCTAGTCAAGTCACCTAGTAAACTCAGCTGACTAGCCAGCTGGCCAGCTAGGTAGCTTGTAAGTTGTCAGCTGGATACACAGCTGG
>NW_007168899.1:0-1763 GCF_000164805.1 Carlito syrichta
CTACAGAACATTTCATCCAAAGACCACAGAATACACATTCTACTCATCACCACATGGAACATATTCTAAGATCAACCACATACTCGGCCATAAATCAAGCATAAGCAAATTTAAAAGGACTGAAATTCTACCAAACACCTTCTCGGACCACAGTGGAATAAAAATAAACATTGACACCAACAAAGTCCCCCCAAAACCCACAAAGACATGGACACTAAATAGCATGATGCTAAACAACTCCAGGGTCAATGACGAAATCAAAACAGGGATCAAAAGATACCTAGAGACAAATGAAAATGAAGAAACATCTTACCAGAATCTCTGGGATGCCCTGAAAGCTGTAGTAAGAGGGGAATTTATATCCCTACAAACACACATGAAGAAAATGGAAGGAACAGAAATTCACAACCTGACAAGCCACCTAAAGAAGCTGGAAAAGCAAGACCACAAAAACCCTAATTTCAGCAGAAGAATCCAGATCACCAAAATAAAAGCCCAAATCCAGGACATAGAAGACAAAAAGATAATACAAAAAATCAATGAAACAAAAAGCTGGTTCTTCGAAAGGGTAAACAAGATTGATGGTCCCCTAGCTAGACTGACCAAGAAAAAACGAGAAAAAAACCAAATAAGCATAATCAGAAACACAAAAGATGAAGTCACATCTGACCCTGAAGAAATACAAAAGATCATTAGAGACTACTACGTACACTTGTATGGAAACAAACTTGAAAACCATAAGGAAATGGAGGACTTTCTGACATCACACAACCTACCTAGGTTGGAACAAGAAGAAATTGAGACCCTAAATAGACCAATAACAATCAAAGAAATTGACTACGTAATAAGAAAGCTTCCTACAAAAAAAAGCCCTGGTCCTGATGGCTTTCCAGCAGAATTGTACAAGACATTCAAGGAGGAGCTGATACCAATCCTACTGAAGGTATTCCAGGCAATTGAAAAAGTTGGAACTCTCCCCAAATCATTTTATGAAGCCAACATCACATTAATACCCAAGCCAGGTAAAGATCCAACAAAGAAAGAGAACTACAGGCCAATATCTTTGATGAACATAGATGCTAAAATTCTCAACAAAATCCTAGCAAACCGGATTCAGCAATACATCTCAAAAATCATCCACCGTGACCAAGTAGGCTTCATTCCTGGCATACAAGGCTGGTTTAACATTCGTAAAACCATAAATGTAATTAAATACATCAACAGATGTCAAAACAAAAACCACATGATCATATCATTAGATGCAGAAAAAGCTTTTGATAAAATCCAGCACCCCTTCTTGATAAAAACCCTTGAACATCTAGGCATACGGGGAACATACCTCAAAATAGTAAAAGCCATCTATGAGAAACCCACAGCCAGCATACTCCTAAATGGACAAAAATTGGAAACAATTCCCCTGAAAACTGGAACTAGACAAGGATGCCCACTCTCTCCCCTCCTGTTCAACATAGTATTGGAAGTCCTGGCTAGAGCAATCAGAGAAGAGGAAGCAATCAGAGGTATTCAAATAGGAAAAGAGGAAGTCAAGTTATCTCTCTATGCAGATGATATAATGGTGTACCTTGAAAACCCAAGAGAATCTGTCAAAGGCCTCCTTACATTGATAAAGGCCTTTGGCAAAGTCTCAGGATATAAAATAAATGTACAAAAGACATTTGCATTTCTCTACACCAATAATAAACAAACAGAAACCCAAATAAAAAACACAATTCCATTCACAATAGCCACAAAAAAATGAAAGA
>NW_007168900.1:0-802 GCF_000164805.1 Carlito syrichta
TTGAAACAGGACCCCTATCTATCCTCATGCACAAAGGTAACTCCAAATGGATCAGACCCTAAATGTAAAACCTCAAACCATAAGAACCTTAGAAAAGGAAGGAAATACTCTCATGGAAATCGGAACTGGCATCCAATTCCTGCACAAAACCTGAAACCCACAGGACTTAAGAGAGAAGATAGACAAACGGGACCTTATTAATCTGACAAGCTTCTGCAAAGCCAAAGAAACCATCAAGAGAGCAGGGAGACAGCCTACAGACTGGGAAAAAGTATTTGCCAACTCTAGGTCTGACAAAGGCTTAACATCCTGGATCTACAAGGAACTGAAACGTACTGAAAAGAAGAAAACAAACAACCCCATTATAAAAATGGGCAAAAGCCATGAACAGACACTTCACAAAAGAAGACATTCGAGCAGCCAACAAACACATGAAGAAATGCTCAACCTCACTAATCATCAGGGAGATGCAAATCAAAACCACACTGAGATACCACCTAACTCCAGTCAGAATGGCAATTATCAACAACTCAAAAAATAACAGCTGCTGGAGAGGGTGTGGTGAAAAGGGAACACTTCTACACTGTTGGTGGGAGTGTAAACTAGTGCAACCTCTGTGGAAAGCAGTGTGGTGATTCCTAAAAGCTCTAAAAATTGACCTTCCATATGACCCTGCAATCCCCCTACTGGGAATATACCCTGAAGAACACAAATCACTCTATAAAAAAGATACCTGCACACGTATGGTTATCACAGCATTGTTCACAATAGCAAGGAACCTGGAAACAACCATGCTGCCCTT
>NW_007168901.1:0-709 GCF_000164805.1 Carlito syrichta
CGAGACAATCCACAGACTGTGAAAAAATATTTGCCTACTGTATGCCTGACAAAGGCCTAACAACTGGGATCTACAAGGGATTCAAACGTGCTGTAAAGAAAAAAAACAGCCCCATTACAAATTGGCCAAAATATATGAATAGACACTTCTCAAAAGAAGACATAGGAGCAGACAAAGATACATGGAATAATGCTCAGCCTCACTAGTCATCCAAGAAATGCAAATTAAAACTACACTGAGATACCACCTAACTCCAGTCAGGATGGCTATATCAATAACTCAAAAAACAACAGATCCTGGAGAGGATGAGATGAAAAAGGAACACTTCTACACTGTTGGTGGGAGTGTAATGTAGTACAGCCTCTGCAGAAAACAGTGTGTAGATTTCTGAAATATCTAAAAATCAACTTTCCATATGATCCCACAATCCCCCTACTGGAAATAAACCCGGAAGAACTCAAATCACTCTATAAAAAAGATAACCTTCACATATATGTTTATCGTAGCACTGCTTACAGTAGCAAGATCACAGAACCAACTGTGCTGCCCACTAAAAGATGACTGGATAAAAAATGTGGTACATATACATGACAGGATATTATGCAGCCATAGAGAAAAACAAAATCATGAACTTCACCGTGACCTGGATGGATAATACTGACTGATTTTTCACAGAAACAAAAAACTGAGTGTCACATGTTCTCACTTA
>NW_007168902.1:0-1075 GCF_000164805.1 Carlito syrichta
CTAGGATTATAGCCATGGGCCACTGTGCCTAGCCTCAGACAGACATTAAGATGTGTTTCTGTAAAACTGCACCCAGTGTCAAGCCTCTCCTGCCTCCCCTCCACCTCTTCTGCCTCTGTCAACCAAGACCAAAAACCAGGAACCTCTGTTCCACCACATCCTCAGATTCTCATGGTGAAGATGACATGGATGAAGAACTTTAGGATGACAGATTTTTATTTAATGAACTGTAAAGATATATTTTCTTCTTCATGATTTTCTATTTTTTTCTCTTTTGAATTTAGTGGGTATCCATGCAGGTTTGTTACAAGGGTATATTGTGTAATGGTGAGATTTAAGCTTCTGTTAAACCCATCACCCAAACAGGGTTGATGGTATCCAATAAGCAGTTTCTCTATGGTTGACGCCCTCCTTCCCCCTTCATCAGTCCCCAGTGTTTGCCATTTTTATCTTGATGTCTGCATGTACCCAGTATTTAGGCCTCAATTATATGTGAGAACACTCAGTATTTGGTTTTATTTTTCTGAGCTAGTTTGTTTAATTGTAAAAATACAATTTTTAATACACATAACATGCAAAGTATGAGAGTGGACTGTTTATAGAATCCACATGTAGAATTCATGCCATTACATCACTCTGGGTGTCTTCAGTCTCATACCTAAAGCCACCAACTCACTCTAAGAGAAATATTTGTATCTAATTATGAAATATTTATTACACATCAAAAACTGTCTTGTTTGATAGTCAGAAGAAAACAGCAGTCAAAGCAACCTCTTAACTTATAAAATCATCCTATTTATCACCTGAACAAATTGGACCCATAAAATAAACAAAATCAACTATGTTAATTATACAAAGTTAAAGGAATGATACCACAAAAATGTCTTCAATATTATTCTCCACTTGAGAACAAACATATGGAAAATACTCCTTGAAGTGTAACTGGGCAGGCTCAGTGACTCAGCCTGTAATCGCAGCACTTTGGGAGGCTGAGGCAAGTGAATTGCCTGAGACCATGGATTCAAGACCAACCCCAGCAATTTGGCAAGACCTGGTCCCCAACGATGATTTAAAA
>NW_007168903.1:0-806 GCF_000164805.1 Carlito syrichta
AGTCAGCTGGCTAGCCATCAAACTTAACTAGCTTACTACCTACCTAGACAGCTGGATAGCCAGCTGACTTAACTAGCTGATATAACTAGATAGACTAATGGTAAGCAAACTGATTTAACTAGCTATGTACCTACTTAGACCGCTGGCTTGCCTGCTGACTTAACTACCTAACTACCTAGCTAACTAGCACGCAAATGAGCTGACTTAATTAGGTGAATTAACTAGCTAGCCACCTGGCTAGCCAGCTGACTTAACTATATAGCTAACATCATTGGAAGATGGCTAGCCAGCTGATTTAAATAACTGACTTAACCAGATAGCCAGCAGACTTAACTAGCTGACTTAACTAGCTAGCTACATAGTTCTCCAGCTGAGATAACTAGTTGATTTAACTAGCTAGCTACCAAGCTCGTCAGCTGACTGGTAACTGACTTAACTATCTGACATAATTAGCTAGCCAGCTGGATGACCAACTGAATTAACTAGCTGATTTAACCAACTAACCAGCTAACTAGTCAGCTGACTTAACTAGCTAGCTATGTAGCCAGCAAGCTGGGAAGCCAGCTGAATTATCTAGCTGACTTAACTAGCTAGCCAGCTGTCTAGCCAACTGACTTAACTAGTTTACTACCTATCCAGCCATCTGCCTAAGATCTGACTTAACTAGTTGACTTAATCAGGTAGCCAGCTGTCTAGCATACTGACTTACGGGCCTAGCTACCTAGATAGTCAGCTGGATAGCAGCTGACTTAACTAGCTAGCTACCTACATAGCCTGCTGTCTTGTCAGGTGACTTAACTACCTAG
>NW_007168904.1:0-847 GCF_000164805.1 Carlito syrichta
CCACTGTACATAAATCCTTGATACTGAAGGCTTGCTCAGTCGTCAAGGTCCCGCCCATTATGATGTCACAGTTCTGAGGCTGATGTCCTGAATGGCAAGCTGACATGCTGGATTTCCTGACTTTGCTCACATCTTTTAATTGAAAAATTAGCCGTTTAGGCCAACGAGTGAAACAGGGACAAAACCAATAAGTTAACATCATTCTTCTCAGACCTGGAAATTACAATAGTGAATTCATATGAAATTTAAAACAATCATGAAGAGCCGAAAGAATCCTTATCAAAAGATACACAGCAGGAACTCTCACTTTCCGCATTTGAAACTTTAGTATACGTTTACAATAATCAAAACAGCCTGGTATTGCTACTGGAAAAGGTCCATAGGCTGATGGGTCAGGACAGAGAGTGAAATCCTCAAATTCTCACCGAACTCATCTTTGAAGGAACCTCCAGGACCACTGGGGAATGGAGAACCTATTCAGTACATGTTGCTGGGAAAAGTCTGACTACATGAACAAGATTCAAACAGGACCCCTCATTATCACCATACACATTAACTCTCAATGGATCAAAGAGCTAAACGTAAAACAACAAATTATAATCATCACAGAAACACAGGAGACTCCTTTATGAAAACTGGAACCGGCAGCTACTCTCTTCAGCTCTCTCAATACCCATAACTTAAAAACAATGTTAGACACTTGGGATCGTACCAAACGAATTAACTTCTGCAAAATACAAGACACCATCAAAATAGCAAGCAGACAGCCCCCGAATGGGACAGACTATTCTCCAGCTATGTATCTGACAACGTGATAACATCTGTGAGCTACAAGAAAATCAAACAC
>NW_007168905.1:0-828 GCF_000164805.1 Carlito syrichta
GTAGTTTCCTGTATATGAGGACTGCTATTACCCACATTCATGCCTCGAATCCCTGATTCTCCTTTAGCCGTCAGGAAGATGCCCTGTAGACTTTCAGGACTGAGGACTCGTATAACCCAGACTCCTTATTTTTAGCAACAACTGTGCAGTTGCGTGTATATGAGTTCTTCCTTTCCCAGATACATGCTTCGAAACCCTGATGCTTGTTTAGATTTTTGAAAGACACCCTGAAGTTTGTTGGTATTGAGAAGACATGTCACCCAGATTCCTTTTTCTTTCTTAGGTAAAGTCCATGCAGTTGCCTATATATGAGGATTTCATTTCCCTAGATTATACTTCAAAAACCTAATTCGTGTTTAGCCCTTAGTAAGACACACTGAAGTTTTTTTTTGAATTGAAGTCACGTGTAAACCAGATTCCTTATTCTTCCTTAGCAATAGACAGTGTAGTTTCCTCTATATGAGTAGTCCCATTACCCGATTCCTACTTCACAATCCTGATTCGTGGTTACCTCTTAGGAAGACGGCCAGTATTATTTGCGATTTAGGACTCATATAACAAAGATTCCTCATACTTCCTTAGCAATATGACGTGTAGTTTCTTGAGATGATGACTCCCATTACCCAGCTGATCGCTTCACTCTTAGGATGCGGAGACAATTCCTGGTGACCGAGAATTCCATTTGTTTGGATATCAAAAGAAAGACTCCTATAATATTCTTTGGACACTGGAATCTACGATTCCTGGTTCCCCTTCACAAGACCTTCCCAAAATGTGGAATCCTCACAACGCAACATCCCAATTCCGACCTGCCCGCCCCTAAGAATT
>NW_007168906.1:0-768 GCF_000164805.1 Carlito syrichta
TTCCCCCCAATGCCCTCCCCCACATGTGAGGGTCCCCCAAGCTTGACACCTTCCAGCCCCAACCTCCCCGTATGACTTCCCCTCTTTGGTGCGAAATTTCCCGAGACTCCCTGGTCAGGTTCCTGCCAGTTCTCCTCTCCAAGGTGTGAAATGTACCCCAGGCAGGCCGACACTCTGACACAGCGATAAGGACTTTTGGTCAAGAAAGGCCAGGGACACATCCCTCACCCAGGGACATTTATTCCCCCCAATCCCATTTTTCCTGGTTCTAAAGCCAGTCTTCCTGTGGAAACACCACGCACAACTGACAATCTGTGTACGATTCTGATGTTTTTGGAGACAGGGTCAGGCTCTGTGACCCAGGTTGGGTACCGGGGACACAACGGTTGTTCACCACCAACCTCAAAATCACGGGCCCTGGTGATCATTCTGCATCAGCCTCTGCAGTGGCCAGTACGATGGGCACCTTGAACCCAGTTGTTCTGTCTGGAAGGTTGTGGAGTAGGGGTCTCCCTCATGACCCAGGCTTGCCTTAGGCTCCTGGACTCTGGTGGCCCCAAAGTCCCGCCTCAGCCTTCCAGACTGCTGGGATTTCAAACGGGGGCCACCTCGCCAAGTCTTCTGCTTCATTTTTTGATGAAGGATCCAGGCCAGCCTTGGTGGCTTAACCTCATCATCCCAGCACTGTGGAAGGTCAAGACCAGTGGCCAGCTTGAGCCCATGGACTGAAACCTACCTGGGCACCTCAATGAGACCTCATCTCTACCC
>NW_007168907.1:0-864 GCF_000164805.1 Carlito syrichta
TTCAGGAGACTAGAAATGTTTCATATTGGGAATTTATTGGAATCTATGCCAGATTTTCCTTTGAAAGATCACTAGATGTGGTTGCTGTATTAAGTGCCTGGAGAACAGTTGTGACAGTTTAGAAAAGTAAACCATTTTGATGGATTCCTGGCCCCAGTGTTAAAATATAGCAATAGAGTGCATTTAAAATACACACACACACACAACACAAGCAGTATGTTGTATTGAGTAGAGTGACTGAGTGTCCTGCCTGTTTTCCTTAGTGTTCTATAAAAGGGTAATTAATTGTTGGAATTAAACATACTAAAATCAGAATTCTCTCAAAACAAGTTGACGGTGATGATGACAACCAAAGATGCAGCACTCTCATCACTCATCGTTTAAGATTTGTCAGGTGTATTCTTATTTCAGCACTGACAGTTTTATTCAACTGATAATACTACTGATGAGGAAATCACTCAAGATCGAGCTGTATGTTTTTTGTTAATTTTTCTTCTGCTTTTAAGGTTCTCCAAAATCAAAATTACATATGAATAAATATGAAAAAGCTATTAGTTTTATATTTGCTAAAGTATTAACCAAAATAGCTTCTAAGTTCAGTTCACTACTGTGACTGAGTCATGAACATTCTGTTATCCCATATTAACTCGTATCTGACAGTCTCAATTTTTTTCACACTTGGGACAGTTTTGTTTAAAAACTTGTTCATGAATATGAAGTTTTAAAACCATGAAAATTATAAACATATATATAATATATATGGAGTTATGATTTAATCCCATGTCCTTATAATAACTGATATTATGTTAGACTCTGTTACTTGTATCGGTGACCATAATTTATATTTTTTCTGGTCAGCGGCTA
>NW_007168908.1:0-680 GCF_000164805.1 Carlito syrichta
TTTCAGTGGTTCGGCTTTATCATAATGATAAATAAACTTGTTAAATTTTTCTGGACACCGGCATTTGGATTTTTTTAAAAAAAACTTCTTATTGATGGCAACTAAATGGTGTTTATAGCATTTTTATCATACAGTAGATTCCATCCATTCACTACACTTTTCTGAGGTGTCCTACCTGCAAGTACATGTTTTTAATAATGTCTTTCTTCTGTGCTGTTTCTGTTTGCTATTAAAATACATTAAACTAAAAAAAAAAAAAAGCAGTGACACATCTGTGTCAAGCCACAAAGGGCCCAAATGAGTTGGAGTCTCGATCGGGATCTGCACAACTGGTCTCTGCCTTCAGACAGAGTTAGGGATCGAGTAGGGGAAAAGGGAGGCATTTCCAGAGGATGCCAAATTTGGGCAGCCCCAACAGGTGCACTGTAGTAGAATGTGCCCTGAAATAAGACAAAATCCAGGGTTTGAGTTCTATCTCAGCTGATTCTAACTCACTGTATGGCCCTGAACTCAACATTCAACCTCTCTGAGTCTCAGTTTTTTCATGTGTCAAGTGAAAGGGCAGCAGTAGGTGACTTCTAACCAAGAGTCTCTTTGGATTGGACAATGAAGGACCAGGTACATGGAATACGGGTGACCTGACATAGGAAGGATCTCATCCAAGGTCAAAGCCATCTTCA
>NW_007168909.1:0-660 GCF_000164805.1 Carlito syrichta
AAATTATTTAACATTTGAATGATTTAGCATTTAAAGGTTTGGTAAAAATTCTCTATGGAACTATTTGTGGGGGTGCTTCCCTGGATACTTTTATTCTTTTAGAGTTGATCTGTTTAGATTAGTATGTTTGCTAGGACCAATTTGGGGTAGTTAAATTTTCCTATAAAATTATTTTATTTTCTTTCAAATTTCAAATAAATTTGTATATAGTTGTGCTGAAAAGTCTCCATTGATGTAAATTCCTTTCTTTTGGTGACTCTCATTATTTCTCCTTGCTTGTTTTTATTTTATATATTATTTTTTAATTTTGTATGTTATTTTTTTATTTTGTATTTTCTCACATTTAATTGATTTAATGTAATTGATTTTTCTTTCCTTTTTTTTTTATTTTTTTTTTTTGAGTTGGAGTCTCACTCTGTTGCCCAGACTGGAGTGCAGTGGCCGCTCCCGGCCACTGCAGCCTCGACCTGCTGGGCTCCGGCGATCCTTCCGCCTCAGCCTTCCAAGTAGCTGGAATTACAGGCGCTTGCTACCACGCCCAGCTGATTTTTTTATTTATTGTAGAGATGAGGTCTCGCTGCCCAGGCGGGTCTCGAACCCGCAGGCTCAGGCAATCCACTCACCTCAGCCTCCCAAAGGTGCGGGATTACAGGCTGAGCC
>NW_007168910.1:0-1022 GCF_000164805.1 Carlito syrichta
TTATTCAGAGAAGGATTATCATCTCTCAGAAGTCTCTGGGCATGCAGCTTAAAAAGCGTATAAGATTTTTGCTATAAATTTACACAAATATTTCCAGCTTTTTTTCACTAGCTTTCATTCTAAGCATTACCATTTTATAAATATATCTCTTGAACTCATACTCTGTATTTCAAATTTGTTGTGCTGAGACATGTATTAGATATATTTGCTTTCAGCTTTCTCAGCTGAGAAATGCTTTATTTTCTCTGTCTATGCCTGACCCCTCTCTTTGTGCCACTGTATTTCTCCAGTGTCACCAAGTTCTTGATTCTATACCATTTGTGAGTATAATTAAAATGATCTTTACCAATTATAAGTGTTATTAATAATAAGGTTAAGTAAAAACCTTATAACAGCACCACCACTGAATCACTCCACACATGTCAGCTTATTGCCAGATAACAGTTCATATTATTTATGGTCTCTCAACCAATTCTCAGCACATGTGACAGTGCCCATGTTCATCTGAATAAGATTTCAAATAAGGTTCTATGAAACTGTATCACCGGTTTCATGTTCCTTTTAGTTATCAGTTTTGTAATTTGATCAAAAGGTTGTTAAGTTTGACTGCTGTGGTTCAGTCTTCAATTTTGGAAGTTACTGTTATTAGCTAGAGGAAAAAAAAATGATGAGGCTATTCATAGCCCTCGAAGATTGATTTCTCTAAGTGAAAGCCATAGGAACACAGACTTTTAAAAATAATAAGCATTCATTGTAAAATCATATATGTTTAATAATATGCCTAGTTTCCATATTTATGGTCCTGTTTCACTAAGTTATCATCAGAATTTATGAATATGTCCACATAATGCAAGTATTTGTATTCAAGTTACAGAAAGGAGGAAAAATGCTTATTTACAACTTCTTGTTTATAGTACCTTGACTTTTCTATCATACATTGCTACTTGCAATCTAATGAATGATGCATTTCTCACCCACACTAACTTTTCTATAATGATCAAATTCCATAACTATTTTCCATT
>NW_007168911.1:0-688 GCF_000164805.1 Carlito syrichta
AGCAAAATCCCACTGAAACAACACTTTTAAAAATTCTCTTGGGAGTTTCTTTAAGACAATAGGCTTTTTAACAGCACATCCCCAGGGACTTCCAAATCCTTGCATTGTTTCTAAAGTTCTCTAAATGTGGGAGTTGCTGAAAATACTTTCATTTATTGAGAGAAATGTCTCGATTTCTCAACCTCAACCTTATTCCTTTTTACTCCTTTTTTCTCTTCTTTTACATTGGTTGGAACTTTAGGCTACTCTTCCAAGCCTAATAAGATAAGTGGGATTGTGGAATATAGTGTTGTCTAGGTTTGGGATATGATCCTTGACCCATGTGTAGCCAGCTCTAAATAACAATAAACTGTGCTATAACACAGTTCTATAGAATTTATTTTAGAAACATACATTTAAAAATCCTAAACACAAGTATTCATCCTGAATTATCCCACATTCAAATACATAGGACTTCCTTATGCGCAAGAAGGTAGGTAGGGGATCGAATAAAAATAGAATGCACATCAATGCAAACCACATATGTAATTTTAAGTGTTCTCGTGGCCATATTTAAAAAAACATAGAAGGCACAGGTCAAATTAATTTTGATATGTTATTTAACCCATCATATTTGAAATGCTATTTTTTTTTTTTTTGAGTTGGAGTCTCACTCGGTCGCCCAGACTGGAGTGCAGAGGCGGCTCCC
>NW_007168912.1:0-2351 GCF_000164805.1 Carlito syrichta
AGTCAAAGAGACCATTGTCCTGGGAACTGAAGCATGTCCCTTGCTTCACTGCTGCTGCAGCCAGTCAGAGGAGGAAAGCTGCACCAGCTTGCTACTCCCGACTCACAGGGGGAAAAATGTATTTCGTAAAGGAAAATAATGGCAAATAAATGAATCTGTGGGTACAATGAAAGGAGTTCCAACTGATATTCGTCTTTTTAAAAAAATGGGTATAAGTGTATTCAGAACCCAGAAAATATGTAACTAATAAAAAATGAGGCAGACACTGATAGTCACCCATCTTGGAATTTTGAAAATGATGATTTTGTTCCATAAATTATTCCCTCTTGTATAGGAAAGAGCATTACACTGGAGATTGAAACCGAGGTTTAGGGTCTGGCTCTGTCACTTTAAGGTATGACTTTGGGATGACCCTTAATTTCTCTTGGTCTCAGTTGTTATCAATTTTAAGAGTGAGGGGCTGGAGCAGATGAAATCTAAGGGAGCTTCTATTTCTAATATTCATTAACATTAACACCATGCAGACCGGCCTTCGGAGAATGCCACCAGGCCCTGGGCTGACCAGGCGGGTGAAGAGGCAGCGTGAGGTGGCTCACACTAGCGCTCTGTCCAGCTTGCACAATGATCTTTTCAGAGCAGAGAGCGATGCCGTTGATACCCTGCCAATGCCCAGCAGAATAAAAGCTTCCAAAATCAGAGCTAAAAATAAATAATAAAACAAAGTGACAACATAAACAGGAAGACCTAAAGGAGAGGAGGGGATGAATTGAGTCAGCAAACTTGGGAGTTCGGTAGGGTGGGGAAGAATCAAATTCTTCTTCATCGGCATTTAATGGCCCTCTAGGTGGCTGGACTCGAGGTTAAAGTGCTCTTGAAAATAGGAGTCTGATGCCAACCTGGGAGAGGATGCGGAGGAGGATGGGGCAGAGGCGTGGCTGCTCTCTGAAGCCCATTTCCTCTCCACTGCAGAGCTAGTCCACCCACTCCTCGCTGACTCTTTGTTGGTTGTTCACAGAGAGCATTCTTTCACAGTCCCTCTCCTGTCCCTGGCCTTGGCCTGGGCCCGGGCCAGCTGCCCTCATCGACCTTGTCTTTCAGCATTTGGGGCCCAGCTTCCTCTTTGCCTCTTTGCACACACTCAGGATTTCAATCAAAATGACATTAGAATCTGGTTGTTTGGGGCAGGATGTGTTCAAGAGTGTTAGGGAAAGGAAGCTCATCATTACTGAGCAGGTTTAATGTTCCGGCCACTGTGCATTTCGCGCAACAGGCAAGGAGAGAGAGAGTGAGCACTCACCTAGCAGCAACCACAGAGCAAGGAAACATGTAAAAATAACCACTATGAACCCTGTTCAGCCTCTTCAATGTCTCATGATTGTGAAGGTTAGAGACATAAAGCAGAGAGAACCTTTTATCAATGAGGCATTTTCATCGATTTGGAGATATGCAAATGTGAATGAATATTGTTGGAGTGATGAAAACCTGCTCTGCTGCGCATTAGATGGTGACAAGATTTAGTGGCATGGGAAGGGTGTGTCCTGGGAGAAAAGGAAAGAGAAGGAGACAGAGGGAGAGGAGTTCCTGGCATAGCTTGAGACCCAAGGTGGGGAGAAAAGATGGTCACTGAGAAAACCTGACTCATAACAAAGTGATGTCTAGTGTTTAAGTTATTTTCTTATAACTGTGAGGCCTAATTTTACTCCATCCTTAACCCCAGAAATCTTCAATAAGAAGTCACTACCTCTTAGTAGCTGTGTTCTTGTGATGTTTTGAGTAAATGGAAGATGAGATTGTTAATTTTGAATTAAATCATGAAAAGAAGACACCAAAGAGAATTCAGCAGAGGCAGGGAACTTGCAAAATTCATTTCTAGAACATTTCAGATGCCATTTTATTTGGATACTTCATGAGAGTGATGACAATGATCATCACTAACTTATCATGAGCACTTAACTATGAACCAATCCTTGGGCCACGTGTTTATTATTCACAAAATCCCTGTTTGTTAAGTAACTATTATGGTTTCCATTTTATAGATGAGGAAACAAAGTCATGGAGATATTCAGTAGCATGTCCAGAGTAGATGACTAATTGAGAAATTGACAGGGTCTGAACAGAGTGGTTGTTCTTCCTATTTTCTCCGTGATGTTACACTTCTTAAAAGGAAATGGTTCTTGGAGGCAGAGGGAGCTGCTGCTGCTGCTTCTTTTTTTTCTTGAGGCAAACTCACCTTCATACTTTCTTCTTCAAACTCAATTAGAAATGGATCTGTAATTTTCAGCATCTTATTTTCAAACTTAGTCCAGACCTGTTTTTTCTCCCATGTACCTATTAATCTTAATTTTCCTCAG
>NW_007168913.1:0-736 GCF_000164805.1 Carlito syrichta
TATAATGGTCTTAATGATGCTGCTCAGTTTCAGCTTTCCTTACTTGTCTTTTTACTCTGCTTTATTTCTTCTACTTTTCAAAATGGGGTGCCTGGAATAAATTCTAATTGCCATGTTGCTATTCACAAGTACAGACCATTTTGGTTTGGCTGTCCTTCCTACCCTTACCAATAGTTAAATAAGCAAATTACTTTTGCAGCTCACAATACTCCGGCTGTTCCCCATTCATCCCTTGCAAATTAGCCCCTTAGGAAGACACTGATGTTTGGACTTAGGAAATGGTAGCAGAAAATGACTCAGAGCCTGAGAGAGAAATCCAGCAAGAATTTTAGATGAAGTGTTCTACAGGATGACTACATGTAACTACAATGTATTGTATATTTCAAAATAGCTACTGGACAGGACTTGAAATGCTCCCAACACAGAGAAATAAGAAATAATGAAAGTGACAAGCCGGGCTCGGTGGCTCAGCCTGTAATCCCGCGCCTTTGGAAGGCTGAGGTGAGTGGATTGCCTGAGCCTGTGGGTTCGAGACCCGCCCAGGCAACTTGGCAAGACCTCATCTCTACAACAAGTCAGAAATTAACTGGACGTGGTGGCGCGCGACTGTAGTTCCAGCTACTTGGAAGGCTGAGGCAGAAGGATCGCCGGAGCCCAGCAGGTCGAGGCTGTGGTGGCCAGGGGCGGCCACTGCACTCTAGTCTGGGCGACAGAGTGAGACTCCAACTCAAAAAAA
>NW_007168914.1:0-1482 GCF_000164805.1 Carlito syrichta
AGGGACTGGGAAAAATTGCTATCCCTTTAAGGGACTGGGAAAAATTGGCCAAGGAATAACCATCCAGGTTACAGAGAGGAAAGGCTGGTCTGGCATAGGCTATTCAAATTTATCCTAGGGGCCATTGCTCCTAAAGCTGCTGAACCTATTATCTGGAAATCTAACGAACCGACTTAGGTGGAACAATGGCCTATGCCCTCAGATAAACTTAAGGTAGCAAAATAATTAGCCCAACAGCAATTAGAGGCTGGTCATATAGAGCCTTCTACCAATCCTTGGAACACTCCTATATTTGTCGTAAAGAAAAAATCTGGTAAGTGGAGACTTACAAGATTTAAGGGGCATTAACGCCACTATGGAGACTATGGGTGCACTGCAGCCCGGGTTGCCATCTCCAGTTGCTGTACCTGCTGACTTTAACATCATAGTCATTGATTTACAGAATTGCCTTTTTACTATACCTTTACATTTTAAGGATTGTAAGAGATTTGCATTTAGCCTTCCCTCTGAGAATCTTAAACAGCCATATCAGAGGTTCCAATGGAAAGTTCTGCCACAAGGGATGAAAAATAGCTCCACCTTGTGTCAAAAATATGTTGATGCCGCCTTACAAGATATTAGGCATCAATACCCTGACCTTTACCTGGTACATTATATGGATGACATTCTACTAGCTCATCAGAATTGTGCTCCTTTGCATGACATTTTATTTTATTTATTTATTTTTTTTTTGAGTTGGAGTCTCACTCTGTCGCCCAGACTGGAGTGCAGTGGCCGCTCCCGGCCACCGCAGCCTCGACCTGCTGGGCTCCGGCGATCCTTCCGCCTCAGCCTTCCGAGTAGCCGGAATTACAGGCATGCGCTACCACGCCCAGCTGATTTTTTGATTTATTGTAGAGATGAGGTCTCGCTGCCCAGGCGGGTCTCGAACCCGCGGGCTCAGGCAATCCACTCACCTCAGCCTCCCAAAGGCGCGGGATTACAGGCTGAGCCACCGAGCCCGGCTGCATGACATTTTAAAAGAAACAGTGATGGCCTTGACAAACTGTGGCTTGAAAATTTTCCCCGAGAAAATTCAGACAAATCCGTCTTTAATTATCTTGGTCGAGTGTTAAACACTCGATGGGAAACACTCGAGTGACTCAAACTGTGAGTCATCAACCTTTGCAATTAAGAAAAAATCATTTGGTCACTTTAAACGATTTTCAAAAATTATTAGGAGATATTAATTGGCTAAGACCTTATTTACATATTACTACTGCAGATTTAAAACCTCTTTTTAATATATTACAGGGGGATTCCTCCCCGACTTCTAAAAGAGTCTTAATATCTGAGGCAGAAAAGGCCTTAACTCTTGTAGAAAAGGTCATTGAGTCTCAAAAGGTGAAAAGAGTAAATTATGATTTACCATGGGAATTGATTGTATTGGCTACTTTTCATACACCAACAGGATGCTTGTGGCAGGAAGGACCTATGGAGTGG
>NW_007168915.1:0-482 GCF_000164805.1 Carlito syrichta
TTTTTTTTTTTTGAGTTGGACTCTCACTCTGTCACCCAAACTGGAGTGCAGTGGCATGCTGCCGGCCACTGCAGCCTCGACTTGCTGGGCTCCGGCGATCCTTCCGCCTCAGCCTTCCAAGTAGCCAGAACTACCATGCCCGGCTAATTATTGATTTATTGTACAGACGCGGTCTTGCCAAGTTACCCAGGTGGGTCTCAAACCCTCAGGCTCAGGCAATCCACTTGCCTCGGCTTCCCAAAGTGCTGGGATTAAAGGCTGACCCACCGAGCCTGGCCAACCCTCAAATTTTAAAAATACAGTAAAATGCATATTTTATTTCCATCTTTAATAATTAGTTTCTAAAATCTTGTATTTAACAAGATTGGCTCTCTAGTATGCTTTCATTTTCCTTTTATCCCATTTTTTTCCTCCAGGAAGTATTAAAATCACCTGGAATTTTAGTTCTAGAATATTGTAAGTTTTTATCTTTCCCTTTTAAA
>NW_007168916.1:0-1265 GCF_000164805.1 Carlito syrichta
CCACTATATGTTTGTACATTGATCTTTATACCCTGCAACTTTGCCGAGTCCACTTTCTAAATGATAGCATCTTTTTTGAAGATCCTGTGGAACGTGCATATACAATGTGTCACCTGTAAGTATCAGCTTTGCCCCTTCCTTCCCTACCCCAGACACCTTTTCCTTCCCGTCTCACCTTGCTGCACGGACACCTGCCCACGGCCATGCCCCTCCAGAAGGGTGGAGCGTGATGAGTTGGGCATCCCCTTTGTCCTGATCTTTGGAGAATGTCTAACTGTATGATAAGTTTTTCATAGAGAGCTTTGATGATGAGGAAGTAGCTAATTTGTAGTCATAGTTTGTGACAGTTTTAATCAGAAGTGAATATTGAAGTCTGTCAAACGCTCTCTCTGACTCTCCTGAGGTAACCGTATGGTGTTGTCCATGATATGTTTAATTACATTGACTAATTCTTAAATGTCAAATTAATCTTGAGTTTCTGGGATAATGCCTACTTGGTCACGATGTGTTATCCTTTATATATTGATTGAATTGAATCTGCTGAAATGTTAAGAGTGTGTGCATACATGTTTATGAAAGCCAGACGTTGGTAGTTTCCTTTATAAAATCTCTTTATAAAGTTATCCTTTATATATTGATTGAATTGAATCTGCTGAAATGTTAAGAGTGTGTGCATACATGTTTATGAAAGCCAGACGTTGGTAGTTTCCTTTATAAAGTCTCGGTATCAAGGTCATTCTGGATTCACAAAAAGAGTTGAGACATAGTCCCTTTTCTTCAATATTCTGGAAGAATTTGTGTAGCGTTTATACTGTTTATTATTTTAGATATACGATAGAATGTGCCACTAAAATCACCTAAGCCTGAAGTTTTCTTTGTGGGAAGATTTTTAACTACAAATATTTTAAATGTCCCTAGCATATAAATACACATCTGCAGTAGACATAGGCCTACTGATCCCTGTCCTCTGGGGTGAGCTTTTATAGTTTGTGTCTGTGAAAGTGCCAGGAAGATACCAAATGCTTAGGATCAAAAATGTGAAATTCCCATGCTATGACCTGAAAGCTCGTGGCCTCCCAAATTCATGTGCTAAGTCCTAACCACCCCAGATGATGGTATCAGAGGTGGCATCCTTGGGACGTGATTAGGACATGAAGGTGGAGCCCTCATGAATGGGTTTAGTGCCCTTATAAAAGAGACCTCAGCTGGGTATGGTGGCTCATGCCTATAATCCCAGCACTTTGGGAGGTTGAGGTGAGAAGAAC
>NW_007168917.1:0-323 GCF_000164805.1 Carlito syrichta
GCCTTCCGCCAGGCTCCTCTGCCTGGCTAGGGCCAGCCCGCTGCTATTGAGCCTTCCCCTCTCCCTGTTCCTGCCCACAGGCTGCTGAAGCCCCTTCTGGGTCGTGTGCCTCCATCCCCTAGACTCTACATTGCCCCGAAGGAGCGGTGTCCTCTCCCGCAGACCACGGGCTACTCTCTGGGGTCCCCCCCGCCGGAATCCTGGAGTCCAGTTCTGGAGAAGAAATCCGCGCTGTTGGCGGGGAAGTCGCTGAAGTATGGACCCTTGACCTCTCCCAGGATCGCTCCTTTCAGCCGTAAGTAAACCCTCCTGCCTTTCCCACC
>NW_007168918.1:0-473 GCF_000164805.1 Carlito syrichta
CAGGTTTTCAGAGGACCAATTTTTTAAATGTAATTTGTTCTTATAAAATATCAAGTTAGAAAATGTTATCACTTACTCCACAGCTTCCTAGGCTAGTTATTGTCTTGCATAGTAGCAATCATTGGTTACCAGGATGGGAGTAATTGACATGAAGATTTATATATGTATATATAATGAAGTTTGCTCCAAATCTATCTAATTTGTTTGAACTATTCACAGGTTGGTTAAAAAATTCATTAACATTATTTTATTAATCTTAGTTATAATTCTCTAAATCAGTGAGGAATTCATTATATCCCTGTTAGAGTTTCATCTTTTCTCCTTAAATTGCATAATCTTCAATAGATTTTTTTATTGGGTGTGGTAGCAATTGGGCTTCTGTGCTCCAACAGGAAAAAATAAATTGCTATCCTGGTATTTCCTCAGTCCTCTATTGTCATACTTTTCTTTTTTTGTCACCCAGTAGCTGTACC
>NW_007168919.1:0-686 GCF_000164805.1 Carlito syrichta
AGGAATGCAGGATCAGAGGGGCAGATGGGAAAGAGAGATGTCAGTCATGAAAATAATGCTAAAAAGAAAAGAAAGAGGAGCTCACAATCCTTGTGAAATATGTAGCACCTATTACCCTCTACCTTTACTCTCCAGACAGAACCTTTTAATCTTTATAGGTGTGTGTGTGTGTGTGTGTGTGTGTGTGTGTGTGTGTGTGTGTGTGTGTGTACATATATACAAGGGGACCCAAAAAATGAAATTTATTTATACAAATTTGTGTATTTATTCTTACAAGTTTAAACTTCATCACTTTCAAAGTACTCTCTGTTTGATGCAATACACCTATCAAGATGCTTCTTTCACAGCTCAAAACAGTTTTTGAACTTGTCAATTTTTATGCCTTTTAGTGCTCCTGCCGTTTTTTGTTTCACCTTTTCCACATTGGCAAAACCTTTCCCTTTGAGTACTTTTTTCACCTGAGGAAACAAAATGACAGTAGATCTGTTAATAGGAAGGGTGGGGCATGGGGACCATGCCATTTTTGGTCAAAAACTGCTGAACACTAGATGTAATGTGAGCAGGTGCACTCATTAATCACCCATCATGAAATGGGAAAACACATTGAAAGAATCTCAAAAAAATTTCACCAAAGCTGAATGAAGCTTCTCACAATGCTAGCTGGCACACTGATGTCAATGGGTTCG
>NW_007168920.1:0-385 GCF_000164805.1 Carlito syrichta
ATTCCATTCCATTCCGTTATGTTCTATTCCTCTACATTCTGTTCTATTCCATTCCATTCCTTTCCTTTCCATTCCTTTCCATTCTAACCCATTTCCTTCCATTCCATTCCATTGTATTCATCTCATTTCCATACCATTCCACTCCATTCCATACCATTCCCTTCCCTTTTATTCCATTCCTTTCCAATCCATTCTGCTCCATTCCATTCCATTCCCTCTCTTGCTATTAAATTCCATTCTCTTTATTCCATTCCATTCCATTCCACTCCTCTCCTCTCAATTCCTTTCCATTCTATTCCATTCCATTCCTATCCATTCCTCTCCATTCCATTCCTCTCAATTACATTCTTCTCTTTCCTTTCCATTTCATTCCATTCCATTCTAT
>NW_007168921.1:0-786 GCF_000164805.1 Carlito syrichta
GAGATCCTGCAGTATTTATCTTTCTATGCTGACTTATTTCACTTAACATAATGTCTTCCAAGTCATCCATGTTGCAGGAATGACAGAATTTTTTATGGCTGAAGAGTATTCCATTATGCAAATGTACCATATTTTCTTGGTCTATTCAGTCACTGATGGACTCTTAGGTTGAGTCCGTATCTTGGGTATTGCAGAAAGTGCTGCAGTAAACATGAGCGTGTGTTGGGAGCCAACATCTATAGCTACATGGCTAAGGCCTGTAAAGGCCCATCTGGAAAATCGCCTCTGACATAGGATATCAGTTATACCTATGATATTGGCATGTGATTAGTGACCAGTGAGCATACATGGCAGTAAAATTTATAAGTAAATCTCTATACACCTGATGGAAAGTTGCACAGTAGAATTATTTTATATGTCCTTGTCCCTTCTAAGTTGTACTTCTTTCTAGATATTTTTTTACTTCTATTTCCTTGTAGACTGGTTAGTCAGTTCTTGTTCCCAAAGGCAGTTTCTCCTAGGATTAAGATTAGAAACTAAATTATCATAATAGTTTTATTGCCCTGCCCCTAGCCAGGCAGGACGTTTTTCTAGTTTTGTTACATGCCAGAACTCTGTTTGCTTCAGCCCGAGGTCATTGTCATGGTAACCGTGCAGCCCATTATCCAAGAGTGTGACAGCTACTATTTGATTTTTAGAATAGACTTGTTTGTATAAAACATACATTTAAGACGATACAATTTCCATCGAAAAGATTTAAACAGTAATAAGCATTCATAGAAAACT
>NW_007168922.1:0-373 GCF_000164805.1 Carlito syrichta
TCACTGAAACTGAACACAGTCTTTCACAATGCTAGCTGGTACACTGATGCCAATGGGTTCGTAGAACACTGGCCTAGCAGTGGAAGCCTGCATTATAAGGGATCAGTCCTCCAAAAGATAATGCCAGATTTTGTTTTCTTTTGTTT
Source organism: Carlito syrichta (assembly GCF_000164805.1). Lineage (NCBI taxonomy): Eukaryota > Metazoa > Chordata > Mammalia > Primates > Tarsiidae > Carlito > Carlito syrichta. The sequence continues at coordinate 147 of NW_007168922.1, forward strand.
TGTTGTTCGCCCCTCTTATGCATATATATGCAGACACAGAGAGAAAGAGAGAACAGAAAGAGATTATTTAAATAATTGGGGCACTGGATTTTTGAATGCTGGGAACTCTAAAATGCATAGTAGGCCAGGAGGCTGGAGGCCCAAGGAGTTGGTGTTGGAAGCTAAAGGTCTGCTATTGTCAGAATCTCTGCTTCCTCAGGAGAGATTTGTCTTTTACTAAAGTCCTC
>NW_007168923.1:0-812 GCF_000164805.1 Carlito syrichta
TAAAACATGCCCCAGTGACTGGGTCTCTCCTCCTATTCAGTGACTGATCCTTGTGTGTGATAGGTGACTGTGTGACTGGGTATCCTCTTTGATGTGTGCCAGGTGACTAACCCTATACATAAAGAATGCCCTAGTGAATAGCCTTCCTCTGTGATGGGTGGACCAGTGACTGGTTCTCATTTGTGATTTCTGCCCCAGTGACTGACCCTTTTCTTTGATGGCTATCCCAGTGACAGGTCCTCCTTTGTACTTGGTGCACCAGTGATGGCCCTTCTCCATTATGGGTTTCCAATATCTTGGCCTCCTCTGTGACTCATACTCAAGCAACTGGCACTCCACCATAATGGTTGTCCCATTAACTAACTTTCCTTTGTGTAGGTTGTTCCAATATTTGGCCCTCCTCCATATTGGTGCTTCAATGACTTTTTGTCCTCTGTTATGGGTGCCCCAATGACTTTCCATTTTCTGTGTTTGGTGTACCAGTGACTAAACCTCATTTCTGAGATGTGCCTTCATGAATGCCCTGCCTCTGTGATGAGTGCTGCAGTCACTGTCTCTCCTCTATTATTGGTGTTCCAGTGACTGCCACTCCTCTGAGATGAGTGCCCAGTGACAGCCTTTTCTCTTTGATTGGTGCATCATTCATAGACTACTTTTTCTTTGGTGCCCCTGTGAATGGGCCTTCTCCATAATGGGTTACTTAGTGATGGGATCTCCTTCATTATGGGTGCTACAGTGACTAAATATTTTTTGTCTTGGGTCTATCAATGACTAGTCATTCTCTGTGTGGTGTGCACTTGTGACACGCTACT
>NW_007168924.1:0-973 GCF_000164805.1 Carlito syrichta
GCAGACTAGTTAGCTTATGTAAATTGTCGACTGACAAGTTGGCCCACTAGCCAGCCAATTGGTTGGCTAACTTAACTAGTTGGATGGCTAGTAGGCTGACTGGTTACCTGACATAACTAGTCAGTCAGCAATTAAGCCGACAGGTTAGCTGACTTAACTAGTCAACCGGAGAGTGAGCCTACTTCTCAGCTGAAGTAACTAGTTCACCGGTGAGTGAGATGATTGGTCAACTGACTTAACTAGTCAGCCAATAGGCAAGTCGATTTGGCAGCCGAATTAACAAGTCAGCCATCATGTGAGATCACTGGTCAGCTGAATTTAGTCGACTGGCAAGTGAGCCAACTGCTCAGACTTAACTAGTCGGCCAGTGTGTCAGTCGACCAGTGAGTGGACTTAACTAGTCTGCCGGCGAGTAAGCTGACGCGTGAGCTGTCTTAAATATTCGGCTGGTGAGTGAGCCGACCTTTGAGCTGACTTAACCAGTCGAGAAAGCTGACTAGTCTGCTGACCTGTTGGCCTGCGAGCGAGTCGACAAGTTAGTTGACCTGTTGGCTGGCAAGTGACTCGACTAATTTGCTGACTGGTTGGCAGGCGAGTGAGCCGAATATTTAACTGACCTGATGGAAAGCGAACTTGTCCACTGGTTAGCTGACCATCTAGCTGAGTTGCTAGCCGACTAGTTAGCCAAGTAACTAGCTGGTATGCTAGCTGAATTATCTAGCTAGCTGACTAGCTAGCTGGCAATCAATCTGAAATAGGTTGCTAGGAATCAAGCTATCTAGCTGTCTAGCAAGGTGACTTAACTAGGTACTTAGCTGGCTACTTAGCTGGCTAGCTGACTTAATTATCTATCTGACTAGCTAGGTGACTAACTAGTTGACTTATCTAGCCATTTGACAAGCAACCGGACTAGCTAGCTGATTTAACTAGATAGCTGATAGTTAGCTGACTTGCTAGCTGACTTAACTAGCTA
>NW_007168925.1:0-3876 GCF_000164805.1 Carlito syrichta
ACTAGCTAGCCAATCGACTAGCCAGCTTTCTTAATTAGCTGACTTAACTAGTTGGCCACCTGGGAAGGCAGCTGACTTTATTTCCTAGCTATCTAGCTAGCCAGCAGCCTAGCCATCTGAATTAACTAGCTGACTTAATGAAGTAGTCAGCTGGACTGCCATCAAACATAACTAGCTCTCTACTTAGCTAGACAGCTGAATAGCCAGCTGACCTAACTAGCTGTTATAACTAGAAAGACTAATGGCTAGCCAACGGACTTAACAAGCTACCTGCCTACATAGCCCACTGGTTTACCAGATGACTTAACAACCTAACTATCTATCTAACCAGCTACCCAGCGAGTTGACTTAAATAGGTGACTTACCAAGTTAGCCAGCTGGCTAGCCAGCTGATTTAACTAGACAGCTGCCATCATAGGCAGCTGGCTAGCCAGATGATTTAACTAACTGACTTAACCAGCTATCCAGCTGACTTTAGTTGATGTAACAAGCTGGCTACTTAGTTCTCCAGCTGAGTTAACTAGCTGTCTTAACTAGCTAGCTACCGAGCTAGCCAGCTGGCTGGTCAGTGACTTAACTATCTGACTTAATTAACAGCTAGCTGGATGGCCAGCAGAATTATAGAACTGACTTAACCAGTTAGCCAGCTAACTAGCTAGCTGACTTAACTTGCGAGCTATCTAAGCAGCCAACTGGGAAGCCAGCTGACTTATCAGGCTGACTTAACTAGCTAGCCAGATGGCTAGCCGAGCTGATTTAATGAGCTTACTATCTAGCCAACCAGCTGGCTAGCCATCTGACTAAGCTAGTTCACTTAGTTAGCCAACTGTCTATCAGGCTGCCTTAACTGCCTAGCTACCTAGCTAGACAGCTGGATAGCCTGCTGACTTAACTAGCTAACTACATACATAGCCTGCTGTCTTGCCAACTGACTTAACTACCTAGCTATCCAACTTGTTAGTGAGTTGACATAACAAGGTTACTTAACAAGCTACCTAACTGGCAAGCCAGTTTACTTAATTAGCCAGCTACACGATTAGGCAGCTGACTAGCCAGCTGAGTTAATTCACTGAATAACTAGCAAGCAAGCTGACTTAACTAGCTGAATTAAACAGCTAGCTACCTAGCTAGCCAGCTGGCTTAACTAGCTGACTCAACTAGCTAGCTATCTTGCTGACCAGCTGACTAAACTAGCTGACTTAACTAGCTAGCTAGCTGACATAACTAGCTGACTTATATAGCTAGCTTCCTAGCTAGCCAGCTGATTTAACTACCTGATATAACTAACTAGCCAGATGGATAGCCATCTGACTTGACTAGTTTTTTAATTAGCTAAGCAGCTGGATAGCCAACAGACTTAAAGAGCTGTCTTAACTTGCTAGCCAGTTGGTTGCCAGCTGACTTAACTAGCTGACGTAAACAGTTAGTCAGGTGCCTAGCCAGGTGACTTAACTAGCTGGCTCTCTATCTAGCCAGCTGGCTAGACAGCTGACTTACCTAGATGACTTAAGTTAGCAAGCTGGGTAGCCAGCTCATTTAACTAGCTAGCTACCTACCTAGCCAGCAGGCTAACCAAGTGACTTAATTAGCTTACTTGAACTGCTAGACTGCTGGCTAGCAAACTGAGTTATCTAGCTAGCTACTTAACTAGCCAGCTGCCTTGCCAGCTCTCTCAACTAGCTGAATTAACCAGCTATCCAGCTGGTTAGCCAACTGACATAACTAGTTCCCTACCTAGCTAGCCAGATAGCTAGCCATCTGGACTTGACTAGCTGACTTAACTAGCTAGCTACCTAGCTAGCCAGCTGACTTAAGTAGTTAGCTAACTAGCTAGCTGCATAGCTAGCCAGCTAAATTAAATAGTTAGCTGCCAGCTAGCTAGCTGACTTAACCAGGTAGCTAACTAGTCACCTTACTTATTATCTAATGCAGTAGCTAGGTGACTTAATTATCTTACTTAACTCGTTAGCTCATGAGCTAGCTAGCTGGCACAACCAGCTGATTTAAATCGATTGCTAGCTAGGTAGCTAGCTAACTCAACGAGCTGACTTAACTTGTTAGCTAACTAGCTAGCTATCCTACACAACCAGCTGAATAAATCCGTTTCCTAACTTGCTAGCTAGCTGACTCAACCAATGCTTAATACATTAGTTAAGAACCAAACTACCTGGCTCAACCTGCTAGTTTAATCGGTAAGTTAGCTACCTAGTTAGCTGTCTTAACAACCTGACGTAATTAGAAAACTGACTTAACTACCTGACTTAACTGGCAGAGTTAACTACTTAGCTAGCTAACTTTATGTGAATTAAATTGTTAGCTAACTACTTAATTAGCTGAATAACTAGCTGACTTAATTAATTAGTTAACTAGTCATGAAGCAGACTTAAGTAGCTCACTAAAATAGTTAGCTAACAAGAGATTTGGCCAGCAGACTTAGCTAGCTAACTGGTTATCTAGCTGACTTCTCTAACTCACTTAACTAGTTGGATAACGAGATAGCTAGCTGACTTAACAAGTTGGTTAACAAGTTAGCTAACTGTTTTAACTAGTTGGAAAATGAGATAATAGGCTGACAACTTATTGGTTAACGAGTTAGCTAGGGGACTTAACTTGTTGTCCTATGAGTCAGCCGACTAGTTAGCTGGTTTAATAAGTTGGCTGAGTACTCGACCGACTTGTTTGCTGGCATAAATAGTTGACCTAATAGTCGGCCATCTATTTAGCTGGGTTAACTCTTTGTCATGTGGCCCACTAGTTAGCTAGGTTAACTAGTTGGCTGACTAATTTGCTGTCATAACTAGCCGTCCAACTAGTTAGCTGACCTAACTAGTCGGCAGACTAGTTAGCTTATGTAAATTGTCGACTGACAAGTTGGCCCACTAGCCGGCCAATTGGTTGGCTAACTTAACTAGTTAGATGGCTAGTAGGCTGACTGGTTACCTGACATAACTAGTCAGTCAGCAATTAAGCCGACAGGTTAACTGACTTAACTAGTCAACCGGAGAGTGAGCCTACTTCTCAGCTGAAGTAACTAGTTCACCGGTGAGTGAGATGATTGGTCAACTGACTTAACTAGTCAGCCAATAGGCAAGTCGATTTGGCAGCCGAATTAAGTCAGCCATCATGTGAGATCACTGGTCAGCTGAATTTAGTCGACTGGCAAGTGAGCCAACTGCTCAGACTTAACTAGTCGGCCAGTGTGTCAGTCAACCAGTGAGTGGACTTAACTAGTCTGCCAGTGAGTAAGCTGACACGTGAGCTGTCTTAAATATTCGGCTGGTGAGTGAGCCGACCTTTGAGCTGACTTAACCAGTCGAGAAAGCTGACTAGTCTGCTGACCTGTTGGCCTGCGAGCGAGTCAACAAGTTAGTTGACCTGTTGGCTGGCAAGTGACTCGACTAATTTGCTGACTGGTTGGCAGGCGAGTGAGCCGAATATTTAACTGACCTGATGGAAAGCGAACTTGTCCACTGGTTAGCTGACCATCTAGCTGAGTTGCTAGCTGACTAGTTAGCCAAGTAACTAGCTGGTATGCTAGCTGAATTATCTAGCTAGCTGACTAGCTAGCTGGCAATCTATCTGAAATAAGTTGCTAGGAATCAAGCTATCTAGCTGTCTAGCAAGGTGACTTAACTAGGTACTTAGCTGGCTACTTAGCTGGCTAGCTGACTTAATTATCTATCTGACTAGCTAGGTGACTAACTAGTTGACTTATCTAGCCATTTGACAAGCAACCGGACTAGCTAGCTGAATTAACTAGATAGCTGAATAGTTAGCTGACTTGCTAGCTGACTTAACTAGCTAGCTGGCTAGCTAGCTAACTTAACTAGTTGACTAGCTAGCTGACTGGCTAGCTGGCTAGCCAGCTGACTTATC
>NW_007168926.1:0-681 GCF_000164805.1 Carlito syrichta
AAATAAATGTGAAAAAGACAGTTGCATTCTTATACACCAACAACAAGCAGGCAGAGAACACAATCCCATTCACAATAGTCACAAGAAAAAAAAAAAGAAATACTTGGATATCTTTCTAAACAGAGAAAACTACAAAACACTGCTCAAAGAAATCAAAGAAGACACAAACAAATGGAAAAATGTTACATGCTCATGGATTGGAAGAATCAACATTGTTAAGAAGTCCATCCTACCAAAATCAATCTACAGATTCAATGTAATACCTACTAAATTACCAGTATTCTTCTTCCCGACTTGGAAATGAAAATAGAGAAATTCATATGGAAACATAAATGACCATGAATAGCCTAAACCATCCTCAGCAAAATAAACAAAACAGGAGGAATCACATTTCCAGATTTTAAACTTTACTATAAGGTTACAATAATCAAAACAGCCTGGTATTGGTACAAGAAACGGGGATACGGACCAATGGAACAGGATAGAGATTCCAGAAGCAAAACCTCCATTTTTCAGCCAACTTATCTTCGACAAAGCCTTCACCAAGAATCACTAGGGAGAGGAAAATCTATTCAGTAAGTGGTGCCGGGAAAACTGGCTGACCACATGCAGAAGAATGAAACAAGACCCCTGCCTATCATCACACACAAAAATCAACTCTAAGTGGATCAAAGACCTAAA
>NW_007168927.1:0-871 GCF_000164805.1 Carlito syrichta
AAACCAGAGAGGTACTGAACAGACCTTGGATGATGCCAACACCGTCTTATGGTATCATCCACACATAGAAAGCCTGTGAGATTTTAAAAAGTATGTATCCCAAATGGATACAAGGTACTTCAGTCTGTTTTCAGATTCCTTATGTATGTTGGAAATATGAAGTAAATCTGAGTTGGAGGCTAGATGGCTTACAAGACAGAAAAATATCCATTAATCCTTGTATGAGAAAGAAAAAGATTGAAGAAAAACTGAATGGAAATGTCCAATGTCCAAACTCCTTGGACCTCAGCAGTGTACAGTTCTGGCTCTTTAACCCATGGCCACTCCACAGCAGGTCTGAGAGCACTGAACCAAGCTCAGAGAAGTGAACACAACCCTGGGCAATGGTGAAACAGGGGACTGTCTCTTCCCTCCTATTTTTATATCAATTCTAAGATTGTTTCTGTTCTCTTGCCCAAGACAAAAAAAATTTCGTAAGCTTTCTAAATTTAAATCTATGAGTTCACACACTAATATTTTTAAATAAAAATGGGAGAAACTTGGCATTAGTTCTGGGAGAAACAGAAGGGTGTCCTCTATTGCAAATATTTTTGTGAAATGATTTAAGCAGATGCAGTGTGGAACTGGTCTCTCCAAACATGGAACGATGCTTGTCTACAACATTAGAATGGGAGTTTCACAACTGAGCTTCTGCTATGTTTTATTTAATCTTCAATATTTAGTAATCTGAATTTTAATGAGCTCCTAATAAATGCTTAATGAATATATTGAAGGAAAAAGAGGATCAATTCCACTTGCTCTTTAAAAACAGAAGACATCATGTCTTTATATCTGCTCAACCATTATCCTATAGAACTCAAGGTTCCAAGGT
>NW_007168928.1:0-823 GCF_000164805.1 Carlito syrichta
GTTAAGAAAATTACACCTGTGTAACACAGAGGTATTTCATAACTACTATTCATACCAATAATAAACCAAGAATTAGATGATTCAATTAGGAACTTATAAATTATAGGAAAAACTACTAATCATGACAACATCTCTGTGATTTCTCTATGGTACATTGAAAATCAAGACTAATTTCCATGTGGGATGTGGTGGCACATGCTTTAATTCCAGCACTTTGGGAAGCCCAGGTGGGAGACTTTCTTCAGCACATGAATTCAAGACCAACCTAACAAGGTCGCAAGACCCCATCTCCACAAAATATTTGAATATTTTCCATGTTGACGATGTGCACATGTAGTCCCAACTACTCAGGAGATTGAGGCAAGAGGATCGTCTAAGTCCAGGAAGTCGAGGCTGTAGTGAGCTGTGATTGTGCAACTGCACTCCAGCCTTGGTAACAGAGTGAGACCCTGACTCAAGCAAAACAAAACAAAATATGCAACATTGATTTCAAAATCAGAGTTCCATTTGTCATAAAAAAAGTCAGATTTAATTACTGTTTGATTCTGTCCCCAACACTCATCATTGATATGGGTCTTTTAAAATGCATCAAAGACATCAGAGTTTAGAATAGGGGCTAGGTCCCCAAGCTCTGCCCGTGTCTCAGGAATTATTCCTTCTCGCCCCGTGGCTTTGGCACTAGACTGGTTTCTGCCTCACATGAATGCCAATTCCAGATGAGAACATTTACCAGGAATCCCACTGTACCTGCTTCCTCTACAGACTCTGCTATTCAGACCCAAGAGGAAAATGCTTACCTGTCTCCTCGCCATGACCAGGATGG
>NW_007168929.1:0-713 GCF_000164805.1 Carlito syrichta
CTGCTGCACCAAGTACTGGTCAGTGAGATTGGGAGAAAGAAAGAATTTGAGGCTTCTCCATGGGGAAGGAAGAAAAGAGTGGAGTGTGCTTCAATGTTCTGACTGATAATACAGCAGTAAGACACAGAGGGATAAAAGATTACAATCTCCTGACCAAAATAAATAAATAAATAAATAAATAACTAAATAAATAAAGGAACCAGTAAATCCATTTAATTAAGAATCTACACACAATAGTTAAAAAAAACCACACACACACACAATCACAGAAAAGGTTGTAGAAGCAACCAGAAACTCTAACCAGGCTTATTGTCTAACCAGTCTTTTTGGTTAGGATATGTTCTTGTTGAAACCATTTTGTGTAACCTGAGAGGAATGGCTGTTATTTCAAATGCATAGATAGTACTCCAAAACTAGAAGAATAAGTGAAATACAAATTAATCAAAGGAACAAAATAAACCTCTAGTATCAGCATTAAGGAAATGGAGATTTATGGATTACCTGACAAGTAATTTCAAGTAATTACCTTAGAGAGTCTCAGTGAGTTACATGAGAACACAAATAACTAATCAAAGATATAGAAACTGTAAAAATGAACCAAACTCTAGACTAAAAAAAATGACTAAACTGAAAAATTGACTAAAATCCTTGAAAACCAGATTTTATTAAGCAGAAGAATGAATCAGCACATTTAAACACAAGTTATTTGAAAT
>NW_007168930.1:0-716 GCF_000164805.1 Carlito syrichta
GCATGAACACTTGGGGTTTTGGTCAGGAATTGGTTGCCAGTTCCAATTTTCATAAGGGTGTCTCCTGCATTTTCTAAGGTTCTAATAGTTTGAGGTTTTACATTTAGGTCTCCAATCAGTTTAGAGTTGATTTTTTGTGTATGAAGATAGGTAGGGGTCCTGTTTCAATCTTCTGCATGTGGTCAGCCAGTTTTCCCAGCACCATTTACTGAATAGGTTCTCCTCTCCCCAGTGGTGGGTGGTGGAGGCTTTGTCGATGATGAGTTGGTTGAGAAATTGAGGTTTTAATTCCGGAGTCTCAATTCTATTCCATTGGTCTAGTGCCTGTTCTTGTACTAGTACCAGGCTGTTTTGATTGCTTTAGCCTTATAGTAAAGTTTAAAGTCTGGAAGTGTATCTTTAATTAATTTTTTTTAAAAAAACAAAGTTTATTTGGTGAAACGTCTTCTCTACCTTTCAAATAATGGTCTTATTGCAGTTAGAGCAACAAAAAAGTTAGATGCACAACAAAAGGAATCTTTCTTCAATAGAGCCTGATGCTGTGACTTATGGGAACCGCACTAAGACAAAGACAACCCAGGCATGATGGTGACAGAGAGTGGTGCTTATTCCCCGGTTTTAGTCAACCTCTCATAAGTGAGAGGCTATCTAAAGGCAGGGAATTGTGTTTGTTTGTTTTTTTATTGTAATTAGAAGGCCATTAGCATGGGATGGCT
>NW_007168931.1:0-495 GCF_000164805.1 Carlito syrichta
CCCACTCTGTAACCCAAGCTGTAGCACTGGGCCCCACTCTTGGTCACTGTGGCCTTCCACTATCTGGGCACTGGGGATCCTCCCATAGCAGCCTTTCAAATGGTCCAAATGAAAGCCTTGCACCAGCAAGCTCGGTTCATTTTTTTGTCTTCTTGTAAAGATGAGGTCTCACCAAGGTGCCTAGGATGGTCTCGAACCCAGGGGCTCAGGACATCCTCTTGCCTCGGCCTACCAGAAAGCTGGGATAACAAGTGTGAGCCCCCATGCCTGGCCTCCACACCGCTCTCGGGGACCACTGTGAGGCCTGCTCCCTTCTGACATCCCAGGACCCCAGAAAGGGTGGCCAGATTCGTCCACTGAGCCCTTCACCGGGGGACCAGCTGGCACATTGCTGTGTCTCTGCTAGGGCACATTCAACTACGCACTCCTCATTCACAAGGGGGGACCCACTCGCTCCTCCAAGGGGGTGCCTCAGTGAAAGGGAGGGCGTGACTC
>NW_007168932.1:0-602 GCF_000164805.1 Carlito syrichta
CCAGATTCGTCCACTGAGCCCTTCACCGGGGGACCAGCTCGCACATTGCTGTCTCTCTCCTAGGGCACATTCAACTACGCACTCCTCATTCACAAGGGGGGACCCACTCGCTCCTCCAAGGGGGTGCCTCAGTGAAAGGGAGGGCGTGACTCTCAAACCCTCGGTGGGGAGGTGTTGGCTGGGCGACTCATACCTGTCTCCTCAGCACTCGGGGAGGCCCAGGCAGGAAGATCGCCAGAGTCCAGGATCCTGAGACAAGGCTGGACCCATAGCAAGTCACCACCTCGACCCAAGAAAAACCTAGATAACCTTGAGTGAGGGCAAGGTTCGTGGGGAGGATCACCTCCGACCCACAGTTCAAGACCTGGAAGGAAGACCAGGATGTCAAGCAAATGGAAGACTTGTAATTGCAACAGTTTGGGAGGCCAAGGCCAACAGGATGGCCTGAGTTTGGGGATTTGAGATCAGTCTGGGAAACCTAGTGAAGAAAGAAAATAAAAGAAGAAAGGAAGAAAAAGAAAGAAAGAAAGAAAGAAAGAAAGAAAGAAAGAAAGAAAGAAAGAAAGAAAGAAAGAAATCTATTATCCTGCAAACATTCTGAC
>NW_007168933.1:0-553 GCF_000164805.1 Carlito syrichta
ATTAGGTTAAATTACTACTGAGTACTTTCTAATGTTTGCATCAATGAACTCTATTCTTTATTGTAAGACTGTTTTGCCTAGTTTTTCAGTACCACATACTTTCACAAAATGTTTATCTTAAAATGTTAGAGGGTATACTGGCTGTGTATTTCTTCACTGAACTTTACCATCATATACTAAACAACACTGATATTTACTAATGACTGCTCAATAATCTCATATCTTTTATGTCTGTGTGTTGAAGACATACAATACTTAAAATTGGAATCAGACCATTTCAAACACAGAGTTCTACAAACACAAATGTCTTGAAGCTAGCAGAAAAGTAATAAAGGCAAAAACCCCACTCAGAGCCCAACTGACCTTTGTTGCTACTCATTTAACAAAATATTTCAAAGAAATTCAAAACTGACCTTTCTTCACCACATCTCATGGCTGTATTTCTGCTCATGGATCTAATCAACACAGCTCTCATTGTGCTGGAAACCTGGCAAAAAAAGAGAAGAAAGAAAAGTTTTTGTTTTGCAAAGGCTGAGGAACAACACAAAATAAG
>NW_007168934.1:0-792 GCF_000164805.1 Carlito syrichta
TTCATTCCTTTTTTGGGGAGAGGGGGGTAAGTGGAGTATGTACAGTGGAGGAAAAAGAAAAAAAACCCTATGGAAACTTTTGCTATTATTTTCTACTATTTTCAGCATTTACTTTTGTTTCCTCCTTCATATCATACCCAAACAAAACAAAATGAAAAGGAAAGCAGACCCCAGATTTTTATTTTAATGAAATAATTAAATTGCTATTACTTCCAATATAAACTATAATGAATAGCTGCGAAATATAGCACAAATTGAGACAGGAAAGCATGTTGAGTGGTACAAATGTCCCTTCGGACCTGAAAAAGGGAGAGATTTTTCCAAATGTCAATTTAAGCATACTGAATGTCCAATATTTAGTTTGATTGATTAGTTTGGCCAAAAGCAATGAGAATTTATATTTTAAAATGTCATAAACAAAGTCAGAAGATAAATTATAAAACAGACAAAAATATTTACAACATAATCATAATTTCCCTCATACACAAAAATCTCTTATAAATAATAAAAAAGAGATTCTAAGAATAAAGTAAAAATTAAAAAAGGAAATGATTTGTTGAATGAACAACAATGACCTGGAAGCATAAAAAATATTGAAGATAATATTTTTTTCTAATAGATGCAAAGATTAAAATATTGAATATTTAAGAGAATGTGGAAAATAGGCACTTTCACCTAATGTTGTTGTGAGTTTAAACTAATTTGAGTTTTCGAAAACAATTTGGTAATATTGTATTTGCTGTTATATGACATGTTATGTATAACTTACATCCCAAATCTACCATTCTAAAA
>NW_007168935.1:0-328 GCF_000164805.1 Carlito syrichta
CAGTCCTGATGGAGTTCGAGAGAGAGTTTGGTGAGGATATCTTTTAGTGTGTGGTTAGTTTGTTCAACTTTTCCTGATGATTGTGGGTGATAGGGAATGTGAAAGTGCCATTTGATGTTGAGGGCTGTTGTTAAAAACTGAACGACTTGTGAGGTGAATTCAGGCCCATTATCTGACTGAAGGGAGAAGGGGACCCCAAATCGAGGGATGATGTGGTTGGCTAAGATAGATCCCACCGTAGCAACCCGCTTATTTGAGGTGGGATAAACCTCGACCCACCCGGAGAAGGTGTCAACCAGGACCAGAAGGTATTTGGTGTTACGGACGG
>NW_007168936.1:0-370 GCF_000164805.1 Carlito syrichta
CAAACATAGGAGGGCACAGATAAAGGTCCTTCCTGAATGTGTACTGGACAAGGGAGTAGGAACTTGAGGACTTCAATGCACTCATGTATTGGGGTGTCGACTGGAGAGGAAGGGAGTAATGTGGCTGGGTGCAGGGGTGCGCAAGTTTGGAAGGAGATAGAGGGGTCTTGGACAAAGAAAACCAGAAGGGATAGGACCTGACCGGGAGGGAGTGTTTTGAGGCCCTTATATCCTAGGAGGTGATATAGATGGTGGGGGGAAGTAACGGTGATAGGTGCTCCAAACTTGAGTTTTTTTGATTCGCAACAAACAAGTGGGCAGCCGACAGGGCCCACAGGCATGGGGCCCATCCCTGAACCATGTGGTCAAG
>NW_007168937.1:0-563 GCF_000164805.1 Carlito syrichta
GGTCTCAGCAATGGAAAAAAACACTTAGTTTTTGCTAAAGGTTGGCTGGACATTGATAGGAATGCCAAGTGCAGAATATGGTGATGTCAAAACTACCAAACCACATTGCAGGATTCTGCACCTGGGTGGCTGGGCTGCAGGAGATGTTGGGCCTTCGCTTTGGCTTGATTTGCTGCCTTTGGCAAAGTTAAAGAGCTGCTAAGCTGCAGCTGTCCATTGGGTGCCCCAAATGAGGCCTAAGAGGTGACTCACAGCATAAATGGAAGTTGCAGTTGGTCCTCTGAGTGACTGCGCACACAACCTGGTGGAGCCTGGTGCTAAGGCAATGCTGCCACTGGGTTGCCCCTTCCCAAGACCAGGTAGCCCCACAGAGGATGGCATGTTGTTCTTCCCAGATGCGGGGAGAATGGAAGATAACAGCCTTGGAGGAAGGGATGGTCTCCTTTGGAGTCGAAGGCAGACTTGGATGATGATTTTGCCGAGGTGCTTCTCACTGGAGTGGTGGTCACTGGAGGAGCCACAGTGGGAAGAATCCTAAAACAGGGGCACTGGGGAGACAGGAT
>NW_007168938.1:0-342 GCF_000164805.1 Carlito syrichta
CATCCGGCTGGCTGGACAGTCTGCTAGCCAGCAGGATTAACTATCCAGCCACCCTGCTAGCCAACCTACCTGACCAGCCTGTTAGTCAGCCATCTTAACTTGCCAGTCACCTAGCTAGCCAGACTGTGAACCAGCTGACTTAACTAGCTGACTTAAGTAGATAGCCATCTGGCTAGCCAGCTGGCTTCACTAGCTAGCCACCAATCTATCCGGCCAGCTAGCCAGCTCTCTTAACTAGCTGACGTAACTAGCTAGTCAGTGGGCTAGGCAGATGACTTAATTAGCTAGCTACCTACCTAGCCAGGGGACTAGTCAATTGACTTAACAACCTGACATAGCAAG
>NW_007168939.1:0-764 GCF_000164805.1 Carlito syrichta
CTTTGTTGCCTTTTTATTAGTATTACATTTAAACAAATCCAATGTCATGAAGTGTTTTCCTTATATTATTTTCTTCTTAGAAGATAATTTTATAGATTTATGCTTGTTAAGGTCTTTAATCCTCAAGTTCTGTCCTCGGCATCCCATTTCCTGAGCTCCATCCTGCATCTACCAAGTCTGTACCAGGCCTGCCCTCCTGGAGCTCTCAACACAGTGGTAAGACCTATCCCCAAAAAGGACACACAAAATAGTAAGGCAACAGATAAACCCTGAAATATTATAAAAGTGATATTAGGTGAGAACTGAGACCACGGGTGGTGGCTCATACCTTAATCCCAGCATTTTGGGAGGTCAAGGCAAGAGACTTGCTTCAGCTCAGGAGTTTGAGATGAACCTAGGCAGCATAGTAAGACCTTGTCTCTACAACAACAATAACAACAAAAGGATGTGGAGATGCACACCTATACTCTCAGTTACTCAAGGAAGGATTGTCTGAGCTCAGGAGGTTTATACAGCCTGTGTGATAGAGTGAGACCACAACCCAACAACAACAACAACAACAACATAAAGAGAACTGAAAAAAAAATGGAAAAGTAAGCCAAGTAACGAAAGCAATGAAACACTGTAATGGGTAGAATATACAACGGGCATGAAATGATCTATTTATCTAGTTTCTGGCTCCTCTTGTTGAAGTTCATGGATAATAAGTATCAGTATTGTTTTCATCTCTCTGTTGCTAAGCTCACATATGCCACATTACCTTT
>NW_007168940.1:0-436 GCF_000164805.1 Carlito syrichta
TAGTTATTTCAGCTAGTAAAGTCAGCTGGCTAGCTAGGTAGCTAGCTAGCTAAGTCAGCTGGCTAGCCAGCTGGCTAGCTTGTTAAGTTACCTAGATAAGTCAGCTTTCTAGTCAGCTGGCTAGCTAGGTAGCTAGGGAGTTAAGTCAGCTGGCAAGCCAGCAGGATGCATAGGTAGCTATCTAGTTAAGTCAGCTGGCTAGCCACCTGGCTAGTTAGTGATGTCAGCTAATTAAGTCAGCTGGCTAGCCAGCTGGCTAACGAGTTAAGTCACCTAGTTGAATCAGCTGGCTAGCCAGCTGGCTAGCTGGTTAAGTCAGCTAGTTAATTCAACTGTCTAGCCATCTGGCTAGCTAGGTAGCTAGCTAGTTAATTGAGCTGGCTAGCCAGCTGTCTAGCTGGTTAAGTCAGCCAGTTAAGTCAGCTGGCTAGCCACC
>NW_007168941.1:0-412 GCF_000164805.1 Carlito syrichta
CACCTCAGCCTCCCAAAGGCGCGGGATTACAGGCTGAGCCACCGAGCCCGGCTAAGTTTGTTTTTATACAGGTGTGAATAGTAATCTCTGATAATCTTTTGTATTTCTTCTTGTTATTGGTCTACTTAGGATCTCAATTTCTTCTTGTTTCAACATTTGGAGGTTGTATGATGTCAGAAAGTTCTCCATTTCATTTAGGGGATCAAGTTTGTTTTTATACAGGTGTGAATAGTAATCTCTGATAATCTTTTGTATTTCTTCTTGTTATTGGTCTACTTAGGATCTCAATTTCTTCTTGTTTCAACATTTGGAGGTTGTATGATGTCAGAAAGTTCTCCATTTCATTTAGGGGATCAAGTTTGTTTTTATACAGGTGTGAATAGTAATCTCTGATAATCTTTTGTATTTCTTC
>NW_007168942.1:0-549 GCF_000164805.1 Carlito syrichta
TATATTTAGTTTATTTCGTGAAGATTCTGTAGGGGTGGCATCTTTATATAGTGGTGGTAGTTGGTTGATGGGGGTTGCTGGTTGATCTTTATTTGTTACTATTTTTATTGTGATTGAGATTTCTCAGGGTTTTAGATAATGAGAAGGGTCCCAAGTATAATAGTGATGAGAAAGGACAAAAAGTATAGTTTAATTATGCCTGATTGGTTGGAGGCGATAGTGGATGTGTACATATGGACTATGGCTGTGGTTTTTGGTATTGTTTTTTCTAATCAAAGGAGGTCTAGAAGTGAGGATGCTGTGTTTTGGCTTACATGTATTTTTATAAGAGGATATAGGCGATGAGTTGTGATTGGAAAAAAGCCTAGTAGATTCGAGAATAGGAGGGGTTGAGTAGGTCATTTTAGTTTGAGGAAATATGTGAGGTTATTGAGTTCTATAGCTAGTGTAAACCCTAGAATGGTAACAGTAAGTGCTGAGAGTTTTAGGTATAGTGGTATGGTTATTTGTGGAGTTATTATAGGAGGAATGGAGTGCGAGATAAGGAAA
>NW_007168943.1:0-352 GCF_000164805.1 Carlito syrichta
TTGGGCATAGATAAGAGCAATAAGTAGGGGAAGGGACCCAATTAGTGTATAAAATAAGAAATAAAGGCCGGCGTTTAGTCGTTCTGTTTGGTTTCCTCATCGTGTGATAATAATTAGTGTGGGAATTAAAGTTGCTTCAAATAGGACATAGAAGAAAATTAATTCTGTAGCAGTAAAGGTTATGATTAGGAAAATTTGAAGTAAAATCAATATAGAGACATATAATTTTTTTCGTGAAAGTGGCTCCTTTGATAGGTGGTTTTGGCTGGCTATAATTATTAAGGGGAGTAAACAGGTAGTTAAGATTAGTAGTGGTGTTGATAGGGAGTCAGTAAAGAAGGTGAGTGAGAAA
>NW_007168944.1:0-458 GCF_000164805.1 Carlito syrichta
CCCCAGGGCACTCCTAAAGCCACGTGCCCAGAGCCCTGGTCCTCTCACCCTGGGACCTCCTGGGGCCCATGGCCAAGAATCCTTTCCCCCCTCACCCCAGGGCCCACCTGGAGCCGTGGCCCAGAGCCCCGTCTCTCTCACCCAGCGGTTCTCCTGGAGCTTTGGGCCCAGAAGCCCAGCCCTCTCACAACAGGGCCCTTCTGTAGCCTGGGCCCAGAGCCCTGGGCCTCTCACCCTGGGGCCCTCTTGGAGCCCTGCGCCCACAAGGCTCTGGTCATCAAACCCCAGGACCCGCCGGGAGATCCAGGCTCAGAAGGGCCCAGGCACTCTCAGCCAGGGCCTTCCTGGAGCCCAGGGCCCAGAGAGCCAGCACTCTCACCCTTAGTCCCTTCTGGAAACTTGGGCCCAGAAGGGAACCAGGCTTCACACCCCATGGCCCTACTGGAACCCCGTGCCAG
>NW_007168945.1:0-726 GCF_000164805.1 Carlito syrichta
TGGAGCGGCCACTGCACTCCAGTCTGGGCGACAGAGTGAAACTCCAACTCAAAAAAAAAAAAGAAAGAGGACTGGATTTTTTAAATGTGGTACAAATACACAAGGAATGGTTCTTCTTTATGCAGTCATAAAGAAGAACCAAATTATGAACTTCTCAGCAACTTGGATGGACTTAGAGGCTATAATACTGAGTGATCTATCACAGAAACAAAGAACTGAGTACCACATGCTCTCTCATAAGTGGACCTTGAACATTTATCTTAAAGTTATTAGAAAGGGATTGGCAGTAGTGGGAAACTGCCAGGGCAGAGGGGAACACATCTCATCAACAATGATACTTGCATAATAAACATTTGTATACCTAACCCTGAATTGTACCCCACATCTTTAAAATAATAAATTTTTTAAAAAACATAAGCAACTACAAACAGACAAACGATCTTCAGCAAAAGAAACAAAGCAGGAGGCATCACACTTCCAGACTTTAAACTTTATTATGAGGTCACAAAAATCAAAACAGCTTGATATTGGTAAAAGAACACGCATATAGACCAATGGAACAGAATTGAGATTACAGAAGCAAAATCTTAATTTTGCAACCAACTCATCTTCAACAAAGCCTCCACCAACAGCCATTGGGGAGTGGAGAACCTATCCAGTAAACAGTGCTGGGAAAACTGATTGACCACATGCAGAAGATTAAAACAAGACCCCTACCTATCACCA
>NW_007168946.1:0-373 GCF_000164805.1 Carlito syrichta
GGAGAACCTATTCATTAAACAGTGCTGGGAAAACTGATTGACCACATGCAGAAGATTAAAACAAGACCCCTACCTATCACCATACACAAAAATCAACTCTAAATGGATCAAAGACATAAATGTAAAACCTCAAACTAATAAGAAACTTAGAAAATTCAGGAGACACCCTTACAGAAACTGGAACTGGCAACCAATTTCTGATCAAAACCCCAAATACCCATGCCATAAGAGACAAAATAAACAAGTGGGAATTCACCAAAATGAAAACCTTCTGCAAACTATCCCCATGCACAAAGGTTAACTCCAAATGGATCAGAGACCTAAATGTAAAACCTCAAACCATAAGAACCTTAGAAAAGGAAGGAAATACTCG
>NW_007168947.1:0-942 GCF_000164805.1 Carlito syrichta
CTATCCCCATGCACAAAGGTTAACTCCAAATGGATCAGAGACCTAAATGTAAAACCTCAAACCATAAGAACCTTAGAAAAGGAAGGAAATACTCGCATGGAAATCGGAACTGGCATCCAATTTCTGTACAAAACCCGAAACCCACAGGACTTAAGAGAGAAGATAGACAAATGGGACCGTATTAAACTGACAAGCTTCTGCAAAGCCAAAGAAACCATCAAGAGAGCAGGGAGACAGCCTACAGACTGGGAAAAAGTCTTTGCCAACTCTAGGTCTGACAAACGCTTAACATCCTGGATCTACAAGGAACTGAAGCGTACTGAAAAGAAGAAAACAAACAACCCCATTATAAAATGGGCAAAAGACATGAACAGACACTTCACAAAAGAAGACATTCGAGCAGCCAACAAACACATGAAGAAATGCTCAACCTCACTAATCATCAGGGAGATGCAAATCAAAACCACACTGAGATACCACCTAACTCCAGTCAGAATGGCAATTATCAACAACTCAAAAAATAACAGCTGCTGGAGAGGGTGTGGTGAACAGGGAACACTTCTACACTGTTGGTGGGAGTGTAAACTAGTGCAACCTCTGTGGAAAGCAGTGTGGCGATTCCTAAAAGCTCTAAAAACTGACCTTCCATATGATCCTGCAATCCCCCTACTGGGAATATACCCTGAAGAACACAAATCACTCTATAAAAAAGATACCTGCACACGTATGTTTATCGCAGCATTGTTCACAATAGCAAGAACCTGGAAACAACCATGCTGCCCATCAAAAGAGGACTGGATTAAAAAAATGTGGTACATATACACGATGGAATACTACGCAGCCATAAAAAAGAACAAAATCATGAATTTCGCTGCAACCTGGATGGAACTAGAGTCTATAATACTGAGTGACCTCTCACAAAAACAAAAATCCGAATATCCC
>NW_007168948.1:0-457 GCF_000164805.1 Carlito syrichta
GAGCAACAGCAGCCAAGGCAGGAACAGATGTTAAAGCTGCTTGTCGGGCCGCATTGTCTGTCCAGGAGTTTCCCTGAGTGATGGGCAAGGAGTCCAGCTGGTGAGCCTTACAGTGAGAAATGCCAATGTTAGTGGGAAGTAAGGAGGCGGCAAGGAGATCAGAAATTAGCCACTGCTGATCCCTTGGTGGTAAACAGTCCCCTTTCCTTCCAAATGGCCGAGTGGGAGATGAGAATATGGAAAACATATTTGGAATCAGTATAAAGAGAAAGAGAGTGTCCAGCCACTAGCTGAAATGCCCAAGTGGCAGCTATAAGTTCTGCCTGTTGCTTAGTGGTGCCTGGTTGGAGAGGCTTTGCTTCAATGACGTGTGTAATAGAGGTGATGGCATATCCTGCAACCCAGGACCCATTGTGTAGGAAGGAGCTGCCATCAGTGAACCAGGTATAGGAGGGGG
>NW_007168949.1:0-507 GCF_000164805.1 Carlito syrichta
GCAATCCTCTCGCCTCCACATCCCAAGGTACTGGGATTACAGGTGTGAGCCACCATGCCCAGCTTAATTTTTAAAACTTTTTGTAGATAAAGGGTCTCACTATGTTACCCAGGCTGTTCTCGAACTCCCGGCCTCAGTCGATCCTCAAGCCTTGGCCTCCCAAAGTGCTGGGATTGCAGACATGCACCACCACACCTGGCTCGAAGGGCTCTTCTTCTCTCACTTTACCTTTGGGTACCCTTGTCCGACTCGGTGGTTTCAGCTACAACTAAGACTCTGAATTTCTGGCCCAACCCTTCTTCTCAGCAGCAAACCTGTGTACCCCAACCGCTTCACTAGTTTGCCTCTCTTGGCGTAAAGATTTAAACAAAGCCAAGGTGGAAGCCCTTATCCCTTGCTCTCGCCTCGAGGTCCTGAGAGACGGAGAACACAGGTCTGTCCAGCCCCGAAGCCAGGAAGTGCACGCTCTCCGGTGCTAACCTGTCTCCCTTTCAAGGAATGAAGCCC
>NW_007168950.1:0-603 GCF_000164805.1 Carlito syrichta
CATTCCTGTCCATTCCATTCAATTCATCTCCATTCCATTTCATCCTTTTCCATTCCATTCCAGTCTATTCCATTCCATTCCATTCCATTCCCTTCCAATCCATTCTATTCCCTTTCACTCCATTCCATTTCATTCCTTTCCATTCCCTTCCATTCTTCTCTATTCCATTCCATTCCATTCTTTTCCATTCAATTCCATTTCATTCCTTTCCATTCCATTTCTCATCATTACTTTAATCTCTTTCCATTCCTCTCATTTCATTCCCTTCCATTCCTTTACCCTCCTTTACTTTCCTCTCCATTCCATTCTTCTCAATTCCACTCCATTTCATTCCATTCCATTCCAATCCTTTGTACTCCATTCCATTCTATTCCATTTGTATCCGTTCCTTTCCCTTCTGATACATTCCTCCCCATTATATTCCTCTCCAATCCATTCCATTTCATTCTATTCCATTCCATTCATCTCCATTCCATTCTATTCTTCGTTATACAATTCCATTCCTTTCCTTTCCATTTCCTTCCGTTCAATTCCATGACTCTCCATTCCATTCCATTCCATTCCATTCCTCTCCTTGACATTCCCTTCCATTCTATTTCATTA
>NW_007168951.1:0-583 GCF_000164805.1 Carlito syrichta
AGGGTGGACCCATTCGCTCCTCCCAGAAGCCACCTTGGGGAAAGGGAGGGCATGACTCTCAAATTTTCGGGGGCGTGGGGATATCTGAGCGACTCATGCTTGTCCCCTCAGCACTCGGGGAGGCCAACACGGAAAGATGGCTGGAGCCTGGGAGCTCAAGACTAGTCTGAACACCATAGCAATTCCCCACCTCGACCCCAAACAACCCCAAAAAACCATGGGTGAGGGCAGTTCTCAGCAGGAGGATCACCTCTGGCCCAGAGTTAAAGACTAGGTAGGAAGATCAGGATGCCGACCGAATTGAAAGCATGTGATTGCAGCAGTTTGGGAGCTTCAGGTCAAGAGGATGGCCAGATTCAGGAGGATTGAGAGCATCCTGCTCAACTTACTCAGGAAAGAAAAGAAAGAAATAAAGAAAGAAAGAAAGATAGATAGAAAGAAATAAAGAAAGAAAGAAAGAAAGAAAGAATCCATTCTCCTGCAAACTTTTCTGCACTCAGTCCTTCCCCCCCGCCCTGCCCACATATGAGGGTACCCCAAGCTCGGCATCTTCCAAGCCTAACCTCCCCTAATGGTTGCCCCC
>NW_007168952.1:0-560 GCF_000164805.1 Carlito syrichta
CATTCCATTCCTCTCCATTCCATTCCATTCCACTTCATTCCATTCCACTCTATTATATACCATTCCATTTCTATCCAGTACATTCCATTCCATTCCTCTATATTCAATTCCTCTCCATTCAACTCCATTCCATTACAATCCTCTCCATTCCATTCAATTCCTTACCATTCCATTCCATTGCATTCCACTCCTCTCCTTTTCATTCAATTGCATTGCATTCCATTCATCTCCTTCCATTCCATTCCATTCCATTTCCTCCTATTACATTTGACTCTATTCCATTCCTGTCCATTCAACTCCATTCATCTCCATTCCAGTCCATTCCATTCCATTCAACTCCACTCCATTCCATTCCAATTCTTTCCTTTCCAGTCCATTCCATTCCTCTCCATTCCATGCCTTTGCATTACTTTCCATTACATTCAACTCCACTACATTCCATTCCTCTCAATTCCATTTCATTCCTCTCCATTCCAATCCATTGCATTCCATTCTTCTCCATACCATTCCTTTTCATTTCATTCCATTCCTCTCCAATTCATTTCATTCCTCTCTATTAC
>NW_007168953.1:0-321 GCF_000164805.1 Carlito syrichta
ATTCATCTCCATTCCAGTCCATTCCATTCCATTCAACTCCACTCCATTCCATTCCAATTCGTTCCTTTCCAGTCCATTCCATTCCTCTCCATTCCATGCCTTTGCATTACTTTCCATTACATTCAACTCCACTACATTCCATTCCTCTCAATTCCATTTCATTCCTCTCCATTCCAATCCATTGCATTCCATTCTTCTCCATACCATTCCTTTTCATTTCATTCCATTCCTCTCCAATTCATTTCATTCCTCTCTATTACATTCCATATCATTCCATTCCTCTCAATTCCATACCATTCCATTCTTCTCCATTCCATTCAA
>NW_007168954.1:0-803 GCF_000164805.1 Carlito syrichta
CATTCTATTTCATTCCTTTCCATTCCATTCCATTCTATCGCCTTCCATTCCATTCCTCTCCATTCCATTCCAATCTATTACACTCCATTGAATTCCATTCCACAACATTCCATTCTATTCCATTCCACACAATTTCAATCCAATCCTCTCCATTCCATTCCTCTCCATTCCATTTCATTCCCTTCCACTCCATTCCAGTCAATTTCTCTCCATTCTATTCGATTCCATTCATGTAAATTCCTTAATATCCATTCCACTCCATCCATTCCATTCTACTCTATTCTATTCCATTTCATTCTTCTCCATTCCATTCCTTTCCTTTCCTCTCTATGCAAACTCTTTCCATGCCATTTCATTCCTGTCCATTCAATTCCTCTCCATTCGACTCCTTTCCATTCCATTCGTCTCCATTCTCTTCCATTCATCGTCTTTCCATTCCATTCATCTTCATTCCGTTCCATTCCTCTGCATTCCATTCCATTCCACTTCATTTCATTTCAACCCATTCCTCTCCATTCCATGCCATCCCATTCCTTTCCTCCTTATTCCATTTCATTCAATTCCAGTCCATACCATTCTATTTCATTCCTCTCCATTCCATTCCATTCTATTCCATTCTTCTCCATTCCATTCCATTCCTCTCCTTCCATTACACTCCATTCTATATCTTTCCTCTTCATTCCATTCCATTCCTATTACATTCCATTTCATTCCTCACCATTTTATTCTATTACTTTCCATCCATTCCTTTCCGTTCCATTTCTCTCAGTTCCATTCGATTCCATTTCTTTCAATTCCATTCC
>NW_007168955.1:0-847 GCF_000164805.1 Carlito syrichta
CCATTCCATTCCATTCCTTTCCTTCCATTACACTCCATTCTATATCTTTCCTCTTCATTCTATTCCATTCCTATTACATTCCATTTCATCCCTCACCATTTTATTCTATTACTTTCCATCCATTCCTTTCCGTTCCATTTCTCTCCGTTCCATTCGATTCCATTTCTTTCAATTCCATTCCTCTCCATATCATTCCATTCCTGTCGATTCCATTCCATTCCTCTCCATTCCATTCCTCTCAATTCCTTTCCATTCCATTCCATTTCTCTCTATTCCATTTAATTCCATTCCATGCCATTCTATTCCTTTTCACTCCTTTCCATTCCATACCATTCCATTTCATTTCACTACTCCCCATTCCAATCCATTCCATTCCATTCCTCTCCATTCCATTTTATTCCATTCCTTTCCATTCACTTCCATTCCACTGCATTCCATTCCATTTCACTCCACTCCATTCCATTCCACTCCACTATATTCCATTCCATTTTCTTCATTCTATTCCATTGCAAACTTCTATGTTCAATTCCTCTCTATTCCATTCCATTCCATATTTCTCCATTCCATTACATTCCAATCCATTCCATTTAAATTCATTCATCTCAATTCCATTCCATTCTGTTACAATCCTCTCCATTTCATTCAATTCCTTTCCTTTCCATTCGATTCCACTCCACTCCATTCCATTCCACTTCTCCATTCCATTACACTCCATTGCATTCCATTTCTATCCAATCCATTCCATTCCGTTTCATTCCAGTCTATTCCTTTCTCTTCCATTCCATTCCTTTCCTTTCAATTCCATTCATCTGCATTCCATTCCTTTCCATTCCGTTCCACTCCACTC
>NW_007168956.1:0-501 GCF_000164805.1 Carlito syrichta
CATTCCATTCCATTTCATTCCTCTGTATTCAATTCCTCTCCATTCCATTCCTCTCCATTCCATGCTTTTCCATTCCTTTCCCTTCCATTCCATTCCTCTCCATTCCTGTCCATCCCATTCCATTCCACTCCATTCCATTCCACTCCACTATATTCCATTCCATTCCTCTCCCTTCCATTCCATTCCTCTATATCCAATTCCTCTCCATTTCATTCCATTCCTCTCCGTTCAATTACATCCCTCTCCATTCCCTTCCCTTCCATTCCATTCCATTCCTTTTCTCTTTATCCCATTCCTCTTCATTTCTTTCCATTCCATTTCATTCCTCTCCATTCTTTTCATTCCTCTCCATTCCGTTTCATTCAGTTACATTCCACTCCATTCCATTCCATTCCACTCCACTCCACTCTACTTCATTCCGTTGCTTTCTTCATTGCATTTCATTCCATTCCTCTCCATTCCATTATTCTCCTTTCCACTCCATTCCATTGCATTCCTCTC
>NW_007168957.1:0-481 GCF_000164805.1 Carlito syrichta
CATTTCATTCCTCTCCATTCTTTTCATTCCTCTCCATTCCGTTTCATTCAGTTACATTCCACTCCATTCCATTCCATTGCACTCCACTCCACTCTACTTCATTCCGTTGCTTTCTTCATTGCATTCCATTCCATTCCTCTCCATTCCATTATTCTCCTTTCCACTCCATTCCATTGCATTCCTCTCCATGCCATTACCTACCGCTCCATTCCTTTTCAATCTATTCCACTCCATTCCATTCCATTCCATTCCACCCCAACCAATATAGTGCATTCCATTCCAATCCATTCCATTGAAGTCCACTCCAATCCATTCCATTCCTCTCCATTCCATTTCTTTCCGTTTTATTCCTTTCATCTCCATTCCATTTCAATCTATTCCTCTGTATTCCATTCCTATCCATTCCATTCTTCTCTTTCCAATTTAATTCCATTTTATTCCATTCCTCTCCATTCCATTCCAATTGATTGCATTCCATTCC
>NW_007168958.1:0-407 GCF_000164805.1 Carlito syrichta
TCCATTCTTCTCCCTTCCATGCCCCTGCATTCCTTTCCATTCGATTCCCTTCCACTCCATTCCATTCTCCTCCATTCCATTGTTCTTCACTCCATGCGAGTTCCTCTCCATTCCACTCCATTCCATTCCTCTAAATTCCTTTCCTTTTCATTCCCTTTCATTAGATTCCTCTTCATTCCATTACATCCCTCTCTATTCCATTCGATTCCATTCCATCCTCTCAAGTACATTCCATTCCAATTCCTCTATACAAAATTCTCCTCTATTCCATTCCATTGCTCTCCATTCCATTACATTTGATTACTTTGCATTCAAATTCATTCCTCTCCATTCCATTCCATTCCTTTATATCCTCTCCATTACATTCAATTCCTTTCCTTTCCATTGCATTCCATTGCATTCCACCC
>NW_007168959.1:0-304 GCF_000164805.1 Carlito syrichta
CATTCCTTTCCTCAAAATTCCATTCATTCCATTTCATCACATTCCTGTCAATTTCATTCCTCTCCTTTCCATTCCTTTCCTCTCTATTACATTCCATTCCACTCAATTACATACCATTCCATTCCTCTCCATTTACTTGCATTCCACTCCGTTCCATTCCACTTCACTATATTCCATTCCATTCCTCTCCATTCCATTCCATTCCATTCATCTCAAATAGATTCCATTCCATTCCATTCATTTCAAATAGATTCCATTCCATTCCACTCCATTCCATTCCATTCCAAACCACTCCATTCCAATC
>NW_007168960.1:0-345 GCF_000164805.1 Carlito syrichta
CATGCACTCCTCTCCATTCCATTCCATTCCATCCCATTCCATTCCTCTCTACTCCACCACATTCTATTCCATTCCATTCCTCCTTGTTCCATTACATTTTAATCAATTTCATTTCATTCCATTCCACTCCTCCCATTCCATTCCATTCCATTCTTTACCATTCCTCTCCATTTCATTCCATTCCTCTCCCTTCTATTCCATTCCTCTCCTTTCCATTCCATTCTATACCATTTCATTCCATTACTTTCCATTCCATTCCATTCCATATCTTGCCATTTCATTCTTTTCCTCTCCATTCGTTCCATTAATCTGCATTCTATTCTATACAATTCGTCTCCTTTCCAT
>NW_007168961.1:0-3460 GCF_000164805.1 Carlito syrichta
CAGGTGGTCATCCTGAGCCCTGGTTGATAATATAAGGTCAGAGTCCCCACACATCAATAATTTAAGAAACCAATTATCTCGTTATTTGTCATTCTGGGAAGATAAGATGAGCTATCAGCTACCATAGCTTTTATACAGGAGTTTAAACAACCCGAAATATCAAGGGAGTGTTCTGATTTTTTAGGTAAACTAAACAGTATTGGAGGAGAACTAGAACAACGTGAAAAAGAAAAATTATGATTAATAACAGTTTTGGCTTGTGATAAAAAAAGAGTGGGCCCTCCTAATAAAGAGGAATGATTAGTAAAAACAGTAATAATCTCAGCATTCCATGTAACAGGCTGCAACACTGGAGGATTTGCAATATAAGCCCAAAAAGATTTTTCTGAATAAATACAACCCTCATGGCATGCTATAATAGCCAGCATGGCAAAAACAAAACAAAACAGTAGAGGGAGTGAGAGAGGTGTTTTGAGAGTGAACCAGATCCTCGGCGTTGTGGGCAAGCACCTTGATTTGCGCTCATGTGGGTGGTCTTTACTGTCTAGTTGAAACAGCTCGATGGTAACGTCTGGGTTGAGGAGTGGAAGAAAACAGAGATGTCTTCGGTTGAGTTGGTGGAGGTGGAAGTGGTTGTTGAATGGGGAAACGTTTCAGCTTTGACACCACACCTTCTCTTCATCATCTGCATCCGACTCAGACTGATGGTGTGATTTATGTCTCGTCTGACTGTACCTCGACAGGGGTGGGGGTTGGACATGTCTAATTAGATGATCTTGTGCCCAAATAGGTGAGGGTAAGTCCTGGGGAAAAACACAAGCATATTCTCTCCCACATGTGAAAAGGACATTAGGCCCCTACCATTGACCTGTAAGAAGATCTTTCCATTTGACCATTGGTTTAGCAGCATTCTCACGACTCCAATGTCTTATCATAACTGAATGTGCTTGAGAGTCCAAATTGAGATGTTTAAATACAAACATATCATTATTTACGATATGATGGTGAAAAATATATTTGAATTCCCCTTCCTGCAATTTAATTATTTGAATTTTTATCATTTGATGGGCTTTCTAGACTATAGCTTGACCAAGAGGATTATGCAGAATTCCTGTAGAATGAGAGATGCCAAACTGGGTACAAAACGACTGAAAAGCTTTTGATGCATAGGCAGGAGCATTTTCAGTTTTTAATTGTTTAGAAATACCTAGCTGTTAAAAAAAAAGAATAAATGTTGGACTGACTCTTTATAGGCTGTCGCAGTTCCAGGCGAGGCAAAAATTACATGGGAAAATGTATCCTCTGTCACATGTAGAAATAACAATTTTCCAAAATTTTGGAAATTAATAGCATCCATTTGGTACAAAACAATAGATTTTAATCCATGGAGATTAACTCCTGAGGGAAAAGGGTTATTAGAAGTAGGACAGGAAGTAATACTTTTTTATGATTTGTCTAGCCATTTCTCTTGGAATGTGAAACTGATGCCTTAAAGCTGCAGTGTTTTGGTGATGTATTTTTTGTGATTGCTGAACTTGATTGTCTAAAGAATCTACAAGGAGAGGGCATATGACCGAATTTGTCAGGGCATCTGCTAATTGATACCTTAATGTAGAGCTCCAGGGAGTCCTGAATGAAATCTAATTTGACCTATGAGAAATGTTTGGTTCCTAACAATTATTAGTGGCTGTAATTTGCTAAGTAAATCAAGAATCATTGTCTTATTACCAGGAATGTTGACTGTTTTAATATGAGGCAACATCCCTTTTATATAACAGGAATCAATACAGAAAGACAATTTTCTCCTCTTAAATCAAAGCAGTCACAAATCACAATCCCTCCCCTTCTGGGGCCATTTGCCAGAGGTCTTTTGGTACGAAGGGTCAAATTTAAATTATCTGGATTTTTTCTTCATGGTGCCTATCTGCTTCTTCATAGTTTTCCTTATCCTCAAGGGATCGAGTATCGTCATCAACTGGGGTAGTGGCTAAAAATACCTGAGAAGGTACCGGGATTAGTAATGGAGTTTTTTCACTTGGTTCCTCTTTTACTTTAATGGGCATTTTATCAACCTTTTGTAGTGGATCTAAGACATCTCTAATTATATTTCATAATTCAAAAGTATTTACAGGCACTCATTCTGGACCATGGAGAGTGTCAATTTTTCCAAAATCTTTGTCCATGTTTCTAAATTAACAATGCCTTCTTCAGGGATTCAGGTGCACTACTCTTGCACAAAATGGAGAAAACAAGATAATCATGTCGAGGAAACTTTCATTCCTCTTTTAGAAAGCTTATGCATCAAAATACTTATGAACAATTTTCTATCTTTTGATTCACTCTGGTCAATGATCGTATCATGACTCAAAAACTGCTTACCAGGCCGAGATCTGCCTGTCTCTATAGAGGGGTCTGCAGCACCCTAGGTAGGGTCCTATCCGTTCTGACTAAAGTAAGGTTTAACTGTCAGGTTCATGTTCAGGCGCCACTTGCCAGAGTCCAGCTCCAGTGGGTCAGGGTTTCCTGAAGGAGGAACAGTGTCGGCTTTGTACAAAACTTGGACAATGACTCTGCTGTTATTCACGAAAGATGCCAATTTATTTTTCTTTTCAAGTTCTTTTTATATTTTTAGTTACATACAGTTTGGCCTTCAATTCCAAATGTATTTAACTGTTTTTATCATTGTTCTAACCCGTGATGAAATACTGTCTGTCTCTCTCAAATTTGTAACAATGTATCACTAAGAATCTTTAATGCATGCGATTTATCACAATGTGTTTTCTCTAACTATTAACCCTAACCATCTAAACTTTTAACAACTTAATGCTTAAAGTATGTTTTCCTATCATTTTATTTTTTCTAAATAAAATTGCAAAACCTTTCCTACTATTACAACCTTTCTATATTAATCATGTACCCTAAACTGCAAAAAGTTTGTTTATCCTGCAAATTATAGCGTCATCCATCTGTTTTCTTGCATAAATGGCCAGACCTAAAATTAAAACCCTCGTAATCATACGAACATTTTTGGTGTTGCTAAAAATACATATATAACACTTCAATATTGGCAAAATGAAAACAACATCCCAAAAGCTCCTAAAAAGCAACCAACTTAAAAAAATAACACTAAAACTAATAAGCCTCTTATGATGCCAAACATGATGTTTCTAATTTGGGTCTGTAGTCCCCTGACAAGGATAATGAGAGCCCTGATGCACATTCAACCCAAGGCTCCCAGATGTAGGAGAGTGCCACCTGCAGTTTTTTTGAGTTGGAGTGTCACTTGGTTGTCCAGACTGGAGTGCAGTGGCTCCTCCCGGCCACCACAGCCTCGGCCTGCTGGGCTCCAGCAATCCTTCCATTTCAGCCTTCCGAGTAGCCAGAATTACAAGCATGCGCTACCACGCCCGGCTGATCTTTTTGATTTATTGTAGAGATAAGGTCTCGCTGCCCAGGCGGG
>NW_007168962.1:0-643 GCF_000164805.1 Carlito syrichta
ACGTGCTGTTTTCACTCAACAGTTCATCACGAACATCTTTCCCTGCCAGTACACAGAGGCCGACCTCCCTGAAGAAACAAAGACAAACCCAAACACAAACTGATGCTACTGCACTGTATGAACGCACCAGAATTCTTGCCAACCTGGTTCCTCTTAATGGCTGTTTTTTCTCAAAAAAAATTGTTGTTGTTGTTGTTGTTATTCCAAGTGATCGAGTTGGCAGGTGAAGCTAGGGAAATTTCAGGGCTGCTCAGAGTTCCAAGCTCATGAACGCTGGCAGCAGCCTTACAAAACGACGTGCAAGCGAGCAGCCCGCTGCAGGAAACCTCGCGCCGACCCGACGGCCGTCAGACGCTCCCCGGACGCGCCCGCCGCAGTTCCGCCCTCTGGTCCGGGAAGCCCGAGGTCACGGCCGCCACCAAGCCGGGAACTGAGAGACCCCGGAGCACGCGCATCAACAGCCGAGGCCGGCCCAAGCTGGCGACGACCCGCGTCTGTCTGCGTCCGACGCCCGTGCTACCATCATCAGCTTCCGGCTTTTACAAAATCCCGCCGCGGGCGCCGCGCCAGGCCCGGCAGGACCCCGGAAGGCCTGCAGCGCCCCCTTCTGGCGCGAGGGGGGAGCCGCTGGCACTCGACCCCG
>NW_007168964.1:0-899 GCF_000164805.1 Carlito syrichta
ACTTTATGTATAAAAGACCCATTGCAATTCCCAATATCACACATCACTTCTGCACTAGACTGGAGTCCAGTCTCTCTCTCTCTCTCATTCTCTTTTCTTCCCCCCAATTGCTGATGCCGTCTCCACCTTTGGGGTACCCTGAAACCGACTGGAGCGGGACTCCAGCAATCTACCTGTCTAGTCAGCTGAATTAACTAGCTAGCTAACTGGCTAGTTAGTTGGCTAGCTGACTTAACTAGCTAGCTGACTAGCTAGCAGACAGGCTAGCTAACTTAACTAGCCAGAAGGCTAACTAGCTGACTTATCTAGCTGAGGATTTAGTTGGCTGGCTAGCTGACTAGCCAGCTGACTTAATTATCTAGCTACTTGGTTGGTTAGATTCTAGCCAGTTGGCTTAACTAGCTAGATAACTGGGTGGTTAGCTGGCTAGGCAGCCGGCTAGCCAACTAGTGGGCTGGCCAACTGACTAGCCAGCCAAATTTAATAGCCAGTGGCTGGCTGGACAGTTGGATAGCCTGACGGCTTAACTAGCCAGCAACCCTGCTGGTCAGCAACATAGCAAGCCAGTTTAACTAACTGGCCACCTACTTGACCAGCCTGCAATCCAACTGGATTAACTTGCCAGACACCTAGCTAGCCAGCAGGCTAACCAGCTGACTTAACTAGCTGACTTAACTAGATAGTCACCTGCCTAGCCAGCTGGCTTAACTAGCTAGCCACCTAGCTAGCCAGTCTGTTAAAAAGCTCACTAAGCTCACTGACTTTACTACCTAGCCAGCAATATAGTAAGCTGATTTAATTAGCTAGCTACCTACCTAGCCAGGTGGCTAGCCAGCTGACTTAACTAGCTGATGTAACCAGCTAGCCATCTGGCTAGCCAGCTGACTTTAGTAGCTAGT
>NW_007168965.1:0-2737 GCF_000164805.1 Carlito syrichta
CTGACTTAACTAGCTGACTTAACTAGATAGTCACCTGCCTAGCCAGCTGGCTTAACTAGCTAGCCACCTAGCTAGCCAGTCTTTTAAAAAGCTCACTTAGCTCACTGACTTAACTAGCTAGCCAGAAATATAGTAAGCTGATTTAATTAGCTAGCTACCTACCTAGCCAGGTGGCTAGCCAGCTGACTTAACTAGCTGATGTAACCAGCTAGCCAGCTGGCTAGCCAGCTGACTTTAGTAGCTAGTTACCTAGCTAGCCAGATGGATACCCACTTGAATTAACTAGCAGACTTAACCAGCTAGCCAGCTGGCTAGCCAGCTCATTCAATAGGTGACTGAACTCGTTAGCCAGCTGACTAGTCAGCTGATTTAACTAGCCAACATCACTAGCTAGCCTGGTGGCTAGCCAGGTGACTTAACTAGTTAGGTACATACGTATCCTGCATGCTTGCCCGCTGACTTACCTACCTAGCTACCTAGGTATTCAGCTGGCTAGCGAACTGACTTGACTAGGTGACTTAACTGGTAAGCCAGCTGACTAGCAACCTGACTTATATAGCTAGCTACCCAGCTAGGCAGTTGGCTAGACAACTGACTTAACTAGCTGGCTCAACTAGCTAGCCAACTGATTAAATTAGCTGACTTAACTAGGTAGCTACCTAGCTACCCAGCTGACTTAACTAGCTGAAATTACTACCTAGATACCAAGTTAGCTATCTATCTAGCTAGTTGACTTATCTAGCTGATTAAACTAGCCAGCTAGCTGACATAACTAGCTGGCTTAACTTGCTAGCTACTTAGCTAGGCAGCTGACTTAAAAAGCTAAAATAACTAGCTAGACAGCTGTCTAGCCATCTGACTTAACTAGCTTTTTAACTAGATAGTGGGCTGGCTAGCCAACTGACTTAATGAGTTGACTTAACTAGCTAGCCAACTGGCTAGCTAGCTGACTTAACTAGCTGATTAATGAGCTGGGAACCTGGCCATCCAGGTGACAAAACTAGCTGAATTAACTAGCTGTCCACCTGGATAGCCAACTGACTTTACAAGCTGATTTACTTAGCTAGCCAGCTGGCTAGCAAACTGAGTTATCTAAGTCACTACTTAGATTGTCAGCTGGCTAGATACCAGACTTAACTAGCTGTCTTAACTAGCTGGCCTGCTTTATAGCCAGTTGAATTAAATAGCTTGCTACATAGCTAGCCATCTGGCTATCCACCTGAATTAACTAGGTGACATATCTAGCTAGTCAGTCGTCTAGCTAGCTGAATAAATAGCAAGTTTCATAGCTAGCCAGTGGGCTAGTCAGCTGACTTAACTAGGTGACTTAACTATCTAGCCATCTGGCTATACAGCTGACATAAGCTAGCTACCTAACTAGCAAGCTGACTTAACTAGCTGACTTAGCTAGCCACCTGACTAGCCAGCTGACTTAATTACCTAGTTACCTAGCTAGCCAGGAGGCTAACCAGCTGACTTAACTGGCGAATTAATGAAGTAGCCAGTTTTCTAACCAGCAGTCTTAACTAGCTAGCTACCTAGCTAGACAGATGGATAGCCAGCTGATTTAACTAGCTTACTTAACTAGACGCCAGATGGCTAGACAGATGACTAAGCTAGCTCTCTCCCTATCTACCTAGCTGGCTAGCCAGCTGACTTAACTAGCTGTCTTAATTAGCTAGACTGCCGGCTAGCCAACTGACTTAACTCGCTCATTACCTAGCTAGCCAGCTGACTAGTAAGCTGACTTACCTAGCTGACTTAAACAGCTGACCTGCTTGCTAGTCAGCTGAATTAACTAGCTTGCTATATAGCTAGCCAGCTGGCTAGCAAGCTGACTTAAATAGCCGACTTAACTAACTTGCCAGCTGTCTAGCCAACTGACTTAAGTAGCAAGCTATTTAGCTTAAGCTGACTAGCCAGCTAACTTAACAAGGTGAATTAACTAGATAGCCAGCAGGCTAGACAGCTGATTTAACTATCTCGCTACCTAACTAGCCAGCTGTCTAGTCAGCTGAATTAACCAGGTGACTTAACTAGCTAGCCAGCTGGCTAACTGGCTGACCTAACTGCCTAGGTGCCTAGCTAGCCAGCTGGATAGCCAACTGATTTAACTAGCTAACTACCTACATAGCCTGCTGTACGCTTGCCAGCTGACTGAACTACCTAGCTACCTAGCTAACCAGCTGGCTAGTGAGCTGACTTAACAAGGTTTTTTTCCTAAATAGTTAACTGACTATCCAGCAGACTTAACTAGCTAGCTACCTAGCTAGGCAGCTGTCTCACCAACTGACTTAACTCACTGACTTAACTAGCTAGCAAGCTGAATTAACTAGCTGACTTAACCAGCTTACTACCTAGGTAGTCAGCTGGCTTAACTAGCTAGCTTAACTAGCTAGCTACCTAGATGGCTATCTAGGTAGCCAGCTGACTTAACTAGCTGACTTAACTAGCTAGCAGGCTGTCATAACTAGTGGTCTTATGTAGCTTGCTTCCTAACTAGTCAGCTGACTCAACTAAATGAAATAACTAACTAGCCAGATGGCTAGTCATCTGACTTATTTATCTTTAGACTAACTAACCAGCTGGATAGCCGACTGACTACATGAGTTGACTTAACTAGCTAGGAAGTTGGTTGCCAGCTGACTTAACTAGCTGACTTAACCAGCTAGTCACCTGGCTAACCAGCTGACTTAACTAGCTGACCACCTATTTCCCTAGCTGGCTAGTCAGCTGA
>NW_007168966.1:0-2665 GCF_000164805.1 Carlito syrichta
GAGCACTGATCACAGAAAAGACTCAGTCACTAGGGCATCAAACAAAGAGATGGGGCAGTCACAGAGGCACCCATCAAAAAGGAGTGATAGTCACAAGCATACACAACACAGAGAAGAGTTAGTTGATGTAGAACTCTTATTAGAAGAGGGAAAGTCACTGATGCACCCATTATGGAGGAGGGCCAGCCTTTGGGAAAACCTTCACAAAGGAGGGCTAGTCACTGGTGGCACCAATCACAGAGGAGGCCTCGTTACAGAAGCACCCATAATGGAGGAGGACTGCCAATTGAGCACTCATTATCAAGGAGGCCCAGTCATTGAGGAATCAATAATGATAAGAGTCTTTTATTGGTGCATCCATAACATAAGAGGAACAGTAACTGGGGCATCCATCACAGAAAAGAGCCTGAGTCTAGTGCATGAAGCACAGAGAAGGTGATGCAACTGGGCACCCATCACATAGGGGCTCATTCACTGAGGCTCTGATCATAGAGGCTCAAACACAGAGGGACTTACCACAGAGGAATGGCAGTCATTGTGAAAACCCATAGAGAATTCCAAGTCACTGGGATACCCATCACAGGTAAAGACTAATCATCTGGGCACACATCACAGTAGACACCCAGTCCCTAAGTTAACTACAACAGAGTAGGACCAGTTACTGAGCAATCATTACACACTAATGGGATAGTGCTTGGGGTACTTTTTATGAAGAAGTCTCAGTTACTGAGACATTCATCACAGAGGAGGGATAGTTCCTGGGCCACCAATTTGAAAGATGGTCAGTCACTGGGGACTCAATCATAGAGGAGGCCCAGTCAATGGAGCACCTATCTTGGAGGAAGTACAGACACTGGGACATCCATCAAAGAAGAGGACAAATCACTGGGGTGCTTCTTATGGAGGAGGCCCAGATACTGGGTACACAACATAGAGAAATGCCAGTCACAGGGGTCCCTATTTTAGAGAATGCACAGTTACTATGACACCCAACACAGAAGAGGGCTAGCCATTGCGCCACTCATCAGAGAGGATGGTCAGTCATTAGGGCACATATCACAGAGGAGGTCCAGCCAATGGCACCCCCATTATGGTGGAGGTCAAGGCACTAGGACCCTCCCATAAAGGAGGGCTAGTCACCTGGGCATCTATATTGGAGGAGACCCAGAAAATGGAATATCCATCAGAGAGAAGGTTTAGTCACCCAGGTACCAGTTTTGGAGAAGGCCTATCCACTAAGACACCCCTATAGAAAAGGACTTGTTACTGCAGCACCCATCACAGAGGATGGGTAGTCACTGGTGTAGCTATCAGAGAGAATGTCCAGTCACTGGGGCATCCATAATGGGTGAGGACTAGTCACTGGGACACCAGTGTTGGAGAAGGCTCAGTTAATGAAACACCAATCACAGAGAACGGATACACATTGGAGCACATATTATGGAAAAGTGCTGGGTTTTGGAGCAACGGGGGAACCCATCAGAGAGGTGGGCTAGACACCAGGACATTCATTTTGAAGGAAGGTCCAGTGACTAGGACACCCGTTATGTAAAAGGGCTTGTTATTGCCACACACAAGATGGTCAGTCATTGGGGCAGCAAACATAGAAGAGTCACAGTCACTGTGGCACAAATTATGGAGAAGACTCAGTCCCTGGGGCACCCATAACAGAGGAGGGCGAGCCACTGGGACACCCATTTTGGTGGTGGGTCAGTCACTGGTGACATCTCAGAAGAGCGGTAGTCATGGGGGTGACCAATATGGAGGAGTGCCAGTCACTGGGAACAAATATCAGAGGAAGCACAGAGAATGATCCAACAATAATGAAGGAGGACCAGTAACTAGGGTACCAATATGGAGAAGACCAACACACTGGGTCACCAGTGACATAGAAAGACCTGGCCCTGGGACGCCCATCACAGAAGAGGATGAATCACTGGGGCATCCATTTTGAGGAGACCTGCAACTGGACACCAATAAAGAGAATAGCTAGTCACTGGGGGCAATGATCAGTGAGGAGCACCAGTCACTGTGACACCAATAACAGAGGAGGCTCAGTCACTTGGCCACCCATAAAGGAGGAGGTCAGACACTGGGGCACCCATTATGGAGTTAGTCCAGTCTTGGGGGAAAACATCACATAGGAGAACCAGTCACTGGGACACCCATTACAGAGGATAACTAGACACTGGGTCAACCATCACAGAGGAGGTTTAATCTAAAGGGCATCCATTATGGATCAGGGCCAGTCACTGGCGACTTTATCATGGAGGAGAGCCAATCACTGGGGATTCCATTGCCAAGTAGTGCCAGTCACTCTGGTAATTATTATAGAGGAGGGACAGACACTGAAACATCCATCAGAGAATAAGCCTACTCACTGGAGCAACCATAAGATAAGAGAGCCGGTGTTCGGGGCAAGATGGCGATGGCATAGGTGAACTGGTGAGATTCTCTGAACGTGAGTTCCCAAAAAGGCTATTACTTCTCTACCCCCATCCCCCAGCCCACAACCAACCGTGCTGGGGTCATGCCCGGGAACTTCAGTCCCACGCAAGGCCAGATATTGTGACCCACCCACTGCTGCCGTTCTACTCGTGTGTGGAAATCTCCAGTCCCAGCCCCCTCCAGATCCCTCCCCGGCTGTATTGTCTCCAGCCCGGGC
>NW_007168966.1:3785-7824 GCF_000164805.1 Carlito syrichta
TCTGACTTATACTGTTTCTTGATTTTTTTGGCCTGTCTCTGTTTAGCTATCAGTATTCTTCAGGGAATCTTTCTTACCTGTCTTTCTTCACTTCTTCCCAGTCCTGTGTCTCTCTCTCACCTGATAGTTGGTATGTATATCTGTTTTCACTCTCACACTTCTTTCTTTCGCTTATTTTGACTTATGATTTTATCATTGTAACAGTTGGTTTAGATCACGTCTGTTGTTTACCTTCTGATCTACACTGTTTCTCAATTTTATTGACCTGTCTCTGTGCAGCTATCAGTACTCCTTAGGGAATCTTTCTTACGTGTCTTTCTTCACTTCTTCCCGGCCCTGTGACTCTTTCTCACCTGATAGCTGGTATGTATATCTGTTATCCCTCTGGCACTTCTCTCTTTTGCTTATTTTGACTTATGATTTTATCATTGTAACTGTTGGTTTAGATCACGTTTGTTGTTTACCTTCTGACTTACACTGTTTCTCGATTTTATTGCCCTGTCTCTGTGTAGCTATCAGTACTCTTTAGGGAATCTTTCTTACGTGTCTTTCTTCACATCTTCCCAGCCCTGTGTCTCGTTCTCACCTAATAGTTGGTATGTATATCTGTTTTCCCTCTCACACTTCTCTCTTTCTAACTCCCTATTGACCGCCCCTTCCTCCATTATTTTCCTCTTCTATATGCCCCCTCTTTAAATCTAGGGACTAAGACTGCATACTGCTGAATAGACAGACTGTAAAGCAGAGGGAAAAGTGAACAAAGACAGAAGACCCTCATAAGGAAGAACAGGTCATTGCAGAAGAGAAATAAAAGCAACCCCACCTTCCCTAAAAAAAACAGAATTGAAGAGAGGGAGGGAAAGGGGGAGAGGGAGAAAAATCTACAGAAATGAAGAAAAACCAAAAGAAGAGTATGGGTCTCTCCCAGACGCCTGGGAGAGCAGACACTGAGAAATCTGACTTTGGAATGCAAATAATGAAAAGTCCCCAGAATGAAGGGTCTCAAACTGCAAATGTAGATATCAAAACAATAATGGAGAGATTAAAAAGAATTGAGGAGACACAAGAAGAAACTAGGAAGGAGCTGATATCTGAGATAACAGTAATAAATAATACTGTGAATGAAATAAATAACAAATTGACAAGCATGGAAAGCAGAATGACCCAAGCAGAAGAAAGAATCTCAGAGCTTGAGGACCAAAATATAGAAATAACCCAAACTCTTAAAAACACAGAAAATAAGCTCAAAAAGACAGAACAAAACCTTCAAGAGATGTGTGACTACCTCAAGAGGCCTAACCTAAGAATAATCGGACTCCCTGAGGCAGAAACAGAAACAGAGACCACATTGGAACAAACTTTCCATGAGATCATTCAAGAAAACTTCCCTTATCTAAGCAGTGATACAAAAATTCAGACACAAGAGATTCAGAGAACCCCCGCAAGACAACAAATGAGTAGACCAACTCCTAGACACATAATAATTCGCCTAAATAAAGTAGGCACAAAAGAAAAAATCCTAAAGGCAGCCAGAGAAAAAGGCCAGATCACCTACCATGGAAGACCAATCAGAATAGCAGCAGATTTATCTGCAGAAACCCTGCATGCTAGGAGAGCTTGGAGCCCTATCTTCAAAGTCCTAAAAGATAAACAATTTCAACCAAGAATAACCTACCCGGCCAAGCTAAGCTTCATCAGTGAGGGAGAATTAAAATCTTTCCCAGATATCCAATCCCTAAGAACTTATGCAGCCACAAAACCATCTCTACATGAAACACTTAAGAAAGTACTAAACACAGAAGAAAAGGAAAAAAGAACAACGTTCTTCACAAGAGTACAGGGAAAAGAATAAAATATACACGAACCACCCCCAAAACCAAAAGAAAGACAAAAAAAAAAGATAAAGAAAAAACCTAGTGAAGAACAACAACTCAATAAGAACTCCATGATAGGGACAAACTCTCACATTTCAATAATTAGTCTGAATGTGAATGGACTAAACGCACCACTGAAAAAGACATGGAATGACAAAATGGATAAAATATCAACAGGCAACAATATACTGCCTTCAAGAAACCCATCTCACTAGAAAAGACATACACAGACTCAAAGTAAGAGGATGGGAAACAAATTTACAGGCGATCGGAACACAAAAAAAGGAGGAGTTGTGATCCTAATTTCAGACAAAATACCATTTAAGCTATCAAAAATTTAAAAAGATACAGAGGGCCACTACATAATGATAAAAGGTTCACTCCATCAACAAGAAATATCTATCCTAAACGTATATGCACCCAACATAGGTGTGCCAACATTCATAAAGCAACTTCTAGGAAAACTAAAGAAAGACATTGACTCTAACACCATAATAACTGGGGACTTTAATACACCACTCACAATCTTAGACAGATCATCAGGACAAAAAATCAGCAAGGAGATCCGGAACCTCAATGAGACTCTGGACCAAATGGACTTAATTGATACCGATAGAACACTCCATCCAAAGACCACAGAATACACATTCTACTCATCATCACATGGAATATATTCTAAGATCGAACACATAATTGACAAGAAATCAAGTATAAGCAAATTTAAAATGAAATTCTACCATGCACCTTCTCGGACCACAGTGGAATAAAAATAAACATTGACACCAACAAAGTCCCCCCAAAACCCACAAAGACGTCGACACTAAACAGCATGATGCTAAATAATTCCTGGGTCAATGATGACATCAAAACAGAGATGAAAAGATACCTGGAAAAAAATGATAATGAAGAAACATCTTACCAAAATCTCTGGGATGCCTTAAAAGCTGTAATAAGAGGGGAATTTATATCCCTACAAACACACATGAGGAAAAAGGAAGGAACAAATTGACAACCTAACAAGCCACCTAAAGAAGCTGGAAAAGCAAGACCACAAAAACCCTAATTTCAGCAGAAGAATCCATATCACCAAACTAAAAGCCCAAATCCAGGACATAGAAGACAAAAAGATAATACAAAAAAATCAATGAAAAAAAGTTTCTTCGAAAGAATAAACATGATCGATGCCCCCTAGCTAGACTGACCAAGAAAAAAGAAAAAAACCAAATAAGCACAATCAGAAAAACAAAAGATGAAGTCACATCTGACCCTGAAGAAATACAAAAGATCATTAGAGACTACTACGTACACTTGTATGGAAACAAACTTGAAAACCTTAAGGAAATGGAGGACTTTCTGACATCACACAACCTACATAAGTTGGAACAAGAAGAAATTAAGACCCTAAATATACCAATAACAATAAAGGAAATCGACTACGTAATAAGAAAACTTCCTACAAAAAAAAAGCCCTGGACCAGATGGCTTTCCAGCAGAATTCTACAAGACATTTAAGGAGGAGCTGATACCAATCTTACTGAAGGTATTCCAGGTGATTGAAAAAGATGGAACGCTCCCCAAATCATTTTACAAAGTCAACATCACATTGATACCCAAGCCAGGTAAAGATCCAGCAAAGAAAGAGAACTACAGGCGAATATCTTTGATGAACATAGATGCTAAAATTCTCAGCAAGATCCTAGCAAACCGGATTCAGCAATATATCTCAAAAATCATCCATCATGACCAAGTAGGCTTCAATCCTGGGATGCAAGGCTGGTTCAACATTCATAAAACCATAAATGTTATTAAACACATCAACAGATGTCAAAACAAAAACCACATGATTATATCATTAGATGTAGAAAAAGCTTTTGATAAAATCCAGCACCCCTTCTTGATAAAAACCCTGAGCAACTAGGCATACGGGGAACATACCTCAAAATAGTAAAAGCCATCTACGAGAAACCCACACCGAGCATACCCCTAAATGGACAAAAATTAGAACCATTTCCCCTGAAAACTGGAACAAGACAAGGATGCCCACTCTCACCCCACCTGTTCAACATAGTATTGGAAGTCCTGTCTCGAGCAATCAGAGAAGAGAACGCAATCAGGGGTATCCAATTATGAAAAGAGGATGTCAAGTTATCTCTATTTGCAGAAGA
>NW_007168967.1:0-1081 GCF_000164805.1 Carlito syrichta
ATTACTTCTCTACCCCCATCCCCCAGCCCACAACCAACCGTGCTGGGGTCATGCCCGGGAGCTTCAGTCCCACGCAAGGCCAGATATTGCGACCCACCCACTGCTGCCGTTCTACTCGTGTGTGGAAATCTCCAGTCCCAGCCCCCTCCAGATCCCTCCCCGGCTGTATTGTCTCCAGCCCGGGCACCCGGCACCAAGCCGCCGGTCACACAGGGAGGCTCTGGGCGCCTACCCCTCAGAGACACCAGTCCCATTCCTGGCTGAAGTACTCTGTAGGATCCCAGCGCCACTCTTGCCGCTTACAGCCTGCCCTTTGGAACTTTGGAACTCTGGAACTCCGGGTTCACCCTGGCTGAGGCACTCAGCATGAGGCCCCAAGCCAGAGGACCCAGACAAGTGGAGAAAAACAGATCTGCTTAAACTGTCTCGCCATTCTCCAGGCAGAGACTTCCATTGCCCCGCCCACCTAGCAAAAGACTTTACCTCATTTCCTAAGGCCAGGTATTGCAGCGTGTGGGGAAGTTTTGGGTTCCTGTTCCCTCCAGCTCTCTCCCCGGCTACATTGTCTCCAGCCTGGCACCTGGCACCGCCGGTCACACAGGGAGGCTCTGGGCGCCCAACCCTCAGAGACACCGGTCCCATTCCTGGTTGAAGTACCCTGTGGGGGGCCCAGAGCCAACTCGCTGCCCACTGCCTGCCCTTTGGAGATTTGGAGCTCTGGAACTCCAGGCCCACCAAGGCTGAGGCACTCAGTGTGAGACCCCAAGCCGGAGGACCCAGACATGTGGAGAAAAACAGATCTGGGTAAGCTACCTTGCTATTCTCCAGGCAGAGACTTCCATTGCCCCGCCCACCTATCAAAAAACTTTACCTCAGTTTCTAAGGCAACAGCGCGAAACAGGAGACAAAGCCCCACCCCTAGTCTGCAATGAAAAACAAAAGGGAGAGGCTGGAATCGGAGATCACAGAAGTGACTCCAGTCTGATTGCTTATTTTGACTTATGATTTTATCATTGAAACTGTTGGTCTAGATTACGTTTGATGTTTACCTTCTGACTTATACTGTTTCTTGATTTTTTGG
>NW_007168968.1:0-825 GCF_000164805.1 Carlito syrichta
TTCCTATCCTGTGACTGTTTTTCACCTGATAGCTGGTATGTATATCTGTTATCCCTCTCACACTCCTCTCTTTCGCTCATTTTGACTTATGATTTTATCATTGTAACTGTTGGTTTAGATCACGTTTGTTGTTTACCTTCTGACTTACACTGTTTCTCAATTTTATTGCCCTATCTCTGTGTTGCTTCAGTACTCTTTAGTACTATGTAGCTATCAGTACTCTTTCTTACGTGTCTTTCTTCACCTCTTCCCAGCCCTGTGTCTCGTTCTCACCTGATAGATGGTATGTATATCTGTTTTTCCTCTCGCGCTTCTCTCTTTCTAACTCCCTATTGACCCCCCCTTCCTCCATTATTTTCCTCTTCTATATGCCCCCTTTTTAAATCTAGGGACCAAGACTGCAAACTGCTGAATA
Organism: Carlito syrichta; assembly: GCF_000164805.1. Classification (NCBI taxonomy): domain Eukaryota; kingdom Metazoa; phylum Chordata; class Mammalia; order Primates; family Tarsiidae; genus Carlito; species Carlito syrichta. The sequence continues at coordinate 416 of NW_007168968.1, forward strand.
GACAGACTGTAAAACAGAGGGAAAAGTGAACAAAACCAGAAGACCCTCATAAGGAAGAACAGGTCATTGCAGAAGAGAAATAAAAGCAACCCCACCTTCCCTCAAAAACAGAATTGAAGAGGAGGAGGGAAAGGGGTAAAGGGAGAAAAATCTACAGAAATGAAGAAAAACCAAAAGAAGAGTATGGGTCTCTCTCAGACGCCTGGGAGAGCAGACACTGAGAAAATTGACTTTGGAATACAAACAATGAAAAGTCCCTCAGAATGAAGGGTCTCAAAATGCAAATGTAGATATCAAAACAATAATGGAGAGATTAAAAAGAATTGAGGAGACACAAGAAGAAACTAGGAAGGAGCTGATATCTGAGATACAGTAATAAAGAATACTGTGAATGAAATAAATAACAAATT
>NW_007168969.1:0-774 GCF_000164805.1 Carlito syrichta
CCTTCTCTCTTTCACTCATTTTGACTTATGATTTTATCATTGTAACTGTTGGTTTAGATCACGTTTGTTGTTTACCTTCTGACTTACACTGTTTCTCGATTTTATTGCCCTGTCTCTATGTTGCTATCAGTACTCTTTAGTACTGTGTAGCTATCAGTACTCTTTCTTACATGTCTTTCTTCACCTCTTCCCAGCCCTGTGTCTCGTTCTCACCTGATAGTTGGTATGTATATCTGTTTTCCCTCTCGCGCTTCTCTCTTTCTAACTCCCTATTGACCCCCCCTTCCTCCATTATTTTCCTCTTCTATATGCCCCCTTTTTAAATCTAGGGACCAAGACTGCATACTGCTGAATAGACAGACTGTAAAGCAGAGGGAAAAGTGAACAAAGCCAGAAGACCCTCATAAGGAAGAACAGGTCATTGCAGAAGAGAAATAAAAGCAACCCCACCTTCACTCAAAAACAGAATTGAAGAGGGGGAGGGAAAGGGGTAGAGGGAGAAAAATCTACAGAAATGAAGAAAAACCAAAAGAAGAGTATGGGTCTCTCCCAGACGCCTGGGAGAGCAGACACTGAGAAAACTGACTTTGGAATACAAACAATGAAAAGTCCCCAGAATGAAGGGTCTCAAAATGCAAATGTATATATCAAAACAATAATGGAGAGATTAAAAAGAATTGAGGAGACACAAGAGAACTAGGAAAGAGCTGATATCTGAGATACAGTAATAAAGAATACTGTGATGAATAATACAAATGATAAGCATGGAAAGCA
>NW_007168970.1:0-1532 GCF_000164805.1 Carlito syrichta
TCGCTTCTCTCTTTCTAACTCCCTATTGACCCCCCCTTCCTCCATAAGTTTCCTCTTCTACATGCCCCCTTTTTAAATCTAGGGACCAAGACTGCAAACTGCTGAATAGACAGACTATAAAACAGAGGGAAAAGTGAACAAAACCAGAAGACCCTCATAAGGAAGAACAGGTCATTGCAGAAGAGAAATAAAAGCAACCCCACCTTCCCTCAAAAACAGAATTGAAGAGGGGGAGGGAAAGGGGTAAAGGGAGAAAAATCTACAGAAATGAAGAAAAACCAAAAGAAGAGTATGGGTCTCTCCCAGACGCCTGGGAGAGCAGACACTGAGAAAACTGACTTTGGAATACAAACAATGCAAAGTCCCCAGAATGAAGGGTCTCAAAATGCAAATGCAGATATCAAAACAATAATGGAGAGACTAAAAAGAATTGAGGAGACACAAGAAGAAACTAGGAAGGAGCTGATATCTGAGATAACAGTAATAAAGAATACTGTGAATGAAATAAATAACAAATTGATAAGCATGGAAAGCAGAATTACCCAAGCAGAAGAAAGAATCTCAGAGCTTGAGGACCAAAAAATAGAAATAACCCAAACTCTTAAAAACACAGAAAATAAGCTAAAAAAGACAGAACAAAACCTTCAAGAGATGAGTGACTACCTCAAGAGGCCTAACCTAAGAATAATCGGACTCCCTGAGGCAGAAAGAGAAACAGAGACCACATTGGAACAAACTTTCCACGAGATCATTCAAGAAAATTTCCCTCATCTAATCAGTGATACAAAAATTCAAACACAAGAGATTCAGAGAACCCCTGCAAGACAAATGAGAAGACCAACTCCTAGACACATAATAATTCGCCTAAATAAAGTAGGCACAAAAGAAAAAATCCTAAAGGCAGCAAGAGAAAAAGGCCAGATCACCCAGCATGGAAGACCAATCAGAATAGCAGCAGATTTATCTGCAGAAACCCTGCAGGCTAGGAGAGCTTGGAGCCCTATCTTCAAAGTCCTAAAGGATAAACAATTTCAACCAAGCATAACCTACCCAGCCAAGCTAAGCTTCATCAGTGAGGGAGAATTAAAATCTTTCCCAGATATCCAATCCCTAAGAACTTATGCAGCCACAAAACCATCTCTACATGAAACACTTAAGAAAGTACTAAACACAGAAGAAAAGGAAAAAAGAACAACGTTCTTCACAAGAGTACAGGGAAAAGAATAAAATATACATGAACCAACCCCAAAACCAAAGAAAGACAAAAAAAAAAGAAAAAGAAAAGAAGAAAAAAACCAAGTGGAAGAACAATAACTCAATAAGAACTCCATGATAGGGATGAACTCTCACATTTCAATAATTAGTCTGATGTGAATGGACTAAACGCACCACTGAAAAGACATAGAATGACAAAATGGATAAAATATCACCAGGCAACAATATACTGCCTTCAAGAGACCCATCTCACTAGAAAGGACATACACAGACTCAAAGTAGAGGATGGGAAACAAATTTTCAGGCGAATGGAACAC
>NW_007168971.1:0-404 GCF_000164805.1 Carlito syrichta
CCTCCAACTGCTACTCACTTCTCGGTTCTCGACCTTAAATATGCATTCTTTACCACCTCCTGGCAGCAAACTCACAAAACATTTTCACGTTCATGTGGACTGATCCAATATCTTGCCAGTCACAACAACTCACTTGGACAGTCCTACCACAAGGCTTTCGAGATAGCCCCCACCTGTTCACTCAAACCTTAGCAGCAGATCTTAAGTCTCTCTCACTTACCAAATCCACCCTTATTCAATACATAGATGACCTCCTCCTGTGTAGCCCTTCCTTAGCTGATTCTCAAACAGACACTGCACTCACCCTTAACTTTCTAGCGGAGAAAGGTTATCGGGTATCCCCACAAAAGGTCCAACTGTCTGTCACACAAGTCACATATCTAGGGGTAGCCGTCTCACACCAA
>NW_007168972.1:0-1124 GCF_000164805.1 Carlito syrichta
TCTTGTAGAGGTGGTCTGGTGGCAGCGTAGGTTCTTAGGGATTGGATATCTGGAAAAGATGTCAATTCTCCCTCACTAATGAAGCTTAGTTTGGCTGGGTAGGCTATTCTTGGTTGAAATTGTTTCTCTTTTAGAACTTTGAAGATAGGGCTCCAGGATCTCCTAGCCTGAAGGGTTACTGTGGATAAATCTGCCGCTATTCTAATTGGTTTTCCCTGGTAGGTAGTCTGGCCTTTTTCTCTTGCTGCCTTTAGGATTTTTTCTTTTATTTTTTCTTTTAGGCAAATTATTATGTGTCTGGGAGTTGGTCTTCTCATTTGTTGTCTTGCAGGGGTTCTCTGAATCTCTTGTGTACGAATTTTTTCATCCTTGATGAGATGAGGGAAGTTTTCTTGAATGATTTCATGAAATGTTTGTTCCAGTGTGGCTTCTGTTTCTCTCTCTGCCTCAGGAAGTCCAAATACTCTTAGGTTTGGTCTTTTGATGTGATCATTCATCTCTTGCAGGTTTTGTTCTGTCTTTTTGAGCTTCTTTTCTATGCTTTTGACAGTTTGGGTTCATTCTGTGTTTTGATCTTCGTGCTCTGAGATTCTTTCTTCTGCTTGGCTGATTCTGCTTTCCATGCTATTAGTCTGTTGTTCATTACCATCACAGTATTCTTTACTGCTGTCATTTCTGACATCAGCTCCTTCCTATTTTCCTCTTGTCTCTCCTCAACTTTTTAAATTCTCTCCATTAATGTCTTGATGTCTGGGTTTGTTGCATGTAACCAGTCATTCTGGGGGCTCTTCATTTTTGTGTTCCAGAACCTGTTTTCTCAGTGTCTGATCTCCCAGGGGTCTGTGTGAGACCTGTATTTTTCTTTTGGTTTTTCTTCATTTGTGCAGTTTTTCCCCCTCCCTACTTTTTCCTTCCCTCCAAGAAGATGGTGGTCTTCTTTAATTCTGTTTTTCAGGGGTAAAAGGATTGGTTTTACTTCTGTTTGTTCAATCTCTTATTCTTTATGTATGCCCTCTTACTTTGTTCAATTCTGGAATTGCACTGTAGGTTGGGGTGGTCCTTTTTGCAGTTTTGAGATTTACTTAAGGGGGGAGCTGTGATTCAAAGTCTATCTGCAGGTCCTG
>NW_007168972.1:1154-16655 GCF_000164805.1 Carlito syrichta
CCAGACAGTGGGTTGAAGAGGGGGGTGGAGAGATAGAGGAGTAAGGGGGGAAACAAATGAGTGTGCCAACAAATAGAGAGAGAGGCCTATACTGAAACAGATAAAAACAATAGACCACAGCTACAGACGAACCAACTCTCATATAAAAATAAATAAATAAATAAAACATATAGTAATGCTAACATACAAGCTAACCAACCACCTTATTAGTGTGCTGTTCCTCTATACAAAGATATTGCTTACAGAGAGAAGAAAAGAGAAGATAAGGAAGAGGAAAAAAGAAAAAAAGGAACAATACAGTAGGAATAGATTAAGTCATTAACAGAATCAATGAAGCACACTCTGAGACATTTTGTTTAAGTCCAATGTCCTTTCTGGTCTGATTTCTAGCTTTCTTTTCAAGCAGGTAAGTTAGTTTGCAGTTAGGGTCAGTTGCCCCTGGTCTGCTGTGAAGGACAGGTCAGATCACCCTCCGTTCACCACTCTGGCCTATGTCTTTATCAAGCTTGTTTCTCCCGTTTTGGTGTTGTTACCTTGAATCGCCAGCAGGTGGTGCTATCTCAGCTACTTGCCCCAGAGGGGTTGGGGCTGGACAGGAATGGCAGAGGCTGAAGATGGCTGCCTGCCTCAGGGCAGTTGGCAGGAGACTTATGGCGGGCAGGACGTCTCAATCGCAGGAGAGGTGGCAGCGATCCCAGCAGATCTTCCCTGAAGGGGCTTGAAGGACTGAAGTAGATCGCCTCTAGCCTGGGTGGTGCGATGTGCTATGGCTGCCGTGGAGGCTGCAGCGGCGGCGGCAGCAGGGGGGGTGGTGGCGGTGGTGGCGCCGTTTGCACTGCAGTGACTGTCCAGTCCGCTGTGATGCCCCAGTGGTGGCAACGTCCGAGCTCTGAAGAGCAGGCTGCGATGTTGGGGTCCGCAGCCCCCCCGGGGTGAGAGTCAGAGACCCAATGCAGTTCTCCTTTGCAGAGGGTTTCACAGACCGGGTTGCCCCATCGCCATCTTGCCACTTCTCTGCTCTGTTTTTTTAAAATTTTTTATTAGAAGTCTCACTGATGCCCAGACTGGAATGCAGTGGCACACACTGCCACCTCAGTCTTGACCCCCTGGGCTCCGACGATCCTTCCGCCTCAGCCTTCCTAGTGGCCGGAACTACAGGCGCATGCTACCACATCTGACTTTTATGTATTTATTTATTTTTTATTGTAGAGGGGTGAGGTCTCACCAAGTTGCCCAGGCTGGTCTTGAACCCCTGAGCTCAGGCAATCCTCTCGCCCTGCCCTCCCAAAGTGCTGGGATTACAAGCTTGGGCCACCGCACCCAGCCTCCACTTCTCTTTATTATTTCATCTTTCCAGCTTTGTTTTTCTCCCTCTGATTCTTCCTCTGAGCTTCATAATATCACTTGTTCTATTAGTTTAGGTGATTTTTAAAAATCATTTATGTTATTACTTTTAAAGCAAACAAGAAGCATTAATGCTTGTCTCGAAACTATGACTAGCCTTATTGTTTTCTCTCATTTTTGGTGATTTAAAAGTATGTCAGCAAATGATTTGATATTCCTCCCTTTGACATGAGCATTGGTCCCCTTTATTGAATCTGTGAGGTTTTGTCACTGCTTTAACCAATAAAACTATACTCTGCAACTTGGCAGCCTGTCATAAAAGACTATGTAGCTTCTGTTTTGTTCATTGGAACATCCATTCTTGGTCAATGAACTACCATGTAAGAAGTCTGATTATCCTAATGCTGCCATGCCAGAGAGGTCAAATATAAGTGCTTCTGAGAGTCCCACCTGAAGATTTTATCCCAAACCCATTTTTTTCTTCTAATCCAAATGCTAGTCATATAGAGTGCAAAAATGAAAGAAGGGACATAATATCTGAAACAGAGAATGCCCAATGTTCTTAGATACTGTCTCACTCTTGCTGCATTGGTCTTTCCTGCTGAAGGAGTTATTTTGAGGAAGAACTGAGGTTTTAGTAAGGGTGCTCAGAAAACAGAAGGTGCCTGGAATGAGCATGTACTTATTATGCTGGGGCAACGTGCCTTGATCAATAGCTGTAGTTTACCATAGCCTTATGAATGGCTATAGATTTTATTTGTGCTTCTTAGGTTGAGTACTCATGGGACCATGATGGCTGCCACCATGGGATAACCAATTTATCCTCTCATGAATATTGAGTGCCACATCTATAGTAAATATATGCATCTCTGTGGCCTCTAGTCATTCCATTTTTTTTAACTCTTTGTTCAGCAAATATGTTATCTACATAAGTTACCTTTGCTTCACATGTCCCATAACTTACCAATTCTTTTTAGTTCATGGCCAACACGTTATGGGGCACTAATAGACATTATCTATGCCTAACATGACTCATAGGTTACTAACTTAAGTTTTATAAAAACGTAGCTTCACAGGTTGTGTGTGTGTATGTGTGTGTGTGTGTGTGTGTGTGTGTGTGTCTATGTGTATATCTTTCCCAGGGATTTTTTGTGTGTGTGAATTATAAGGTATCTGTAAAAACTAGATACCAATGATAAGTTTGTTAAACTAAGGGCTAATGACATGCTAAGAAGTCATAATTAAATCAGTTCATTTATTTCTAGGGAATTTATTCTTGTTTTGTAAATCTTGAGTTATATAGTCTTTTTCTTCAAAGTTATTGACTTCTGGGTTGAAAGTAAATGGAGACCCTAGTCTAGCCACTTGGAGTCAGCTTGCTGACCATTTACTGCAATGAGGTACAAATTGTGACTTTTTTTGCTGTTCTTCTAAAAAAGCTTCATTCTTATCTGTACTATGTAACAGGAGCTTTTATTCATGGGCAGAATAAAGGCAAAAACCAACTTGTCGGTTACAGAAAGAAATAACTCTGGTTAGATTAGTTAATTTTATCAACCCACTTTATCATAATGGAGTGAAGTGAAATTCTCTATTTGTAAATATTAAGTCACTGATTATACAGAGGTCATGTTGCACATGATATAAGGGCTGTTGACAAATCTCCAGGGCCTTTTGCTTTGTCCTACAAAGAAATGTTACAATCACCAAAAATGACAAGGATATTTATGTCAAGGAAAAATTCATTTGTAAGCCTGTGCCATTCTTTGAACATGAATCTAAGTATGATCTATTTAAACTGACAAATCTGCAGTTGCTGAAGCATTTAGGGTCTTAATATTTACCTCTAAATAATTAACATGGGAAGAATTAATGTCTTTGTATATTTTCCAGGTCTTTAAACAAATAGCAGACAGAAAAACAGTTATATAAAGCAAACTAAACTCTAGAATATTCTTCCTTTACTAAAGTGAGGAAAGTGATTTTATTTATGTATTTGTTTGCTTATTTATTATTTATTTATTTATTTTTGGTATGGCCCAGTGACTGCAAGGAAAGCCCCAAAGCTATTTTTGTAATCGGATTTAAAACCTTGATTTAGAAAAGACAATATCAAAAGGAGTTGCCAAACATTGTCTTACACCAGTTTGTAAACAGAAGTCATGAATGTTTGAAACAAGCCATAATTGAAGTATTAGCTATAAAATAATCTTAATTTACTTATTTTAAAATGAGCGACATCTGCTAAAAATAATTCAAGATCAACACATAGTACAAATATGTGACAGTTTTCCAGAAAATTAATTTTTGGTGTGATAAGAAATCTCTTTTCTTTAAAGAGGACAAAGAACAATTCACGTATTTATTTATTTTTGGTAAAAGCAAGCTATAATCAAGGATGAATATTTTTCTGAATACTAATTTTTTATTTATTTTTCAAAAACTGCCTTAATTGTCACATGATATTTATCATCTTAGCTAAAACTTTCAAAGAATAAATACAATTTAATAGAATATTCACTATTTAAAAAAATATATTTTTTAAAAAATGATCAAGTAAAGATATCTGATAACCAAAAATACTTATTAGTTATATTAATATTAAAGTCTTTAGGATTATAATGACTTCATATTAATTACATGATCATTGCTGATATTAAGGGTCCAAAAATTGCACTTAAAAACTATTTTTTCTAATAGAAGAGAAATAGCTAAGTTAAAATAATTTGCAGTGTTGTTCAGAGTTTATGGGAGCAGACCCTCCTAAAATACAACAATTATTAATATTCGATATAGTTAAAATATTTTTATAGGCTCATAAACTTAGAATATTTTGTGGAATGAATGTTAACTCACCTGCTACATTATTTAAGAATATTAAATTTAGAAAGTTTAAGTAATTTAGAAATTATATAGATATTTAAATTAAAAAAATATAAAAACCAATTTAATTTGTCAAAATAGTATGGTCAAATGGGAACATTAGTAGCTTTTTTTGTAATCTAAAATCGTATGTACTTAAGAGTCTCTAAATTTTGTTGAAAAGTTAAGACTTTATAAGAATATTACTTTTTCCCTGCTATTATCTATTGCTTTTTGGCTTTTTATTTTACCAGCCAGTGGTTGTCATAGTTTTTGCTTTTATTTCTTTCCCTTTTTGTTTTAGTTTTAATTGGCTAATTTTATGAAAGAAAGGCTCTTCTTTTATAGAATTCTTTTATAGGAAACGTCAGCAGTGCCTTTAAAGCTTTAGAAGTTCAATTTATTTCATCCCATTTTTAAAATGTAGCAGATTTCAAATTAATACTTTTAGTTTCTACAGACCTAATTAGTACAAACAAATTGAATGTGCTTATTATTTTTATGGAGGCCAGCAAAGCTTTTGTTTATTTTTTTAATAAATAGAGACAATAATTTTTTTACAAATTCACAAAAAATTGTCATTTTTCAGCCAAAGTGCAAATTTGCTGTGAAATTATCCTAGGGACCAAGAAAAAGAGACCATTTTAACAATCTTTTAGATGAACATCTCAGGCAACACAGTTTAATTGACTACAGCAGGTGAATTCACCTAAGAACAGCATTAGAGATTCATTTGGCCTTGAGTTGAGATAAAAGACCCTTTCACTGCAGTCCAAGGGTTTGTTTTTGTCTTCAATTAAACTAATATTCTTTCTTCTTGCTAGAAAAATGTATTTTCTGTCGTTATGAAAATTCTCAAACAGCACTAATGCCTTAAGAACTCAAGATGTATATGCGCTTCATCCAACATACTAAACTAGTTTTAAATGCCAGAACAATGACTTTGAGCAGAATTTTAAATTTTAATCGTTAATTTCTCAATTTCTTCTAGCTTTTGAATAAATTCTTTTAGGTTATTTTCAGAAGTCTCACTGTATTGAGGGGAAAAGGAGTAGCGTTCAGATCCTACCTGGGGAAAGAGTCCTGGTGCACTCAGCAAGACGTCATGTAAAAGTGTTTGGAGGGTTATGTCTTACAGAAGGGTGCAAGCTAGAAGTGACCACTGAGCCTAAATTAGCTCAACCTTAGACAGAATTCAGATCAATCGCTAACTGTATTAACCCAATCAACACCAAGTCTAGCTGCCTAGCAAAGACCAATAATATATTCTATTAAGAGACAGTAACATCTGAAATCTGTATAATTTTTATTTGACCATTGGCATGTAGCACATGATAGAGTATCTAGCATGAGACTCTTTCTTATAATAAACAAATATAAAAATGGTTAGTGCAAAGAAAACAATCACTTTCAGGCTTCAGCAGTGAAAAGCACAGGATTGTGCTCACTGAGAGAAGAAAAACACGTGAATTGATTCCCACATTCACGAATTTTACCCTGAGGCTACTTTTCTAACTGTATCACAGAAAAGTGAAGTCAAAGTAGAAAATAGCAGTTTTGACATTGGAGTTCAGGGCTACCAAGGTTCCTAGGAAGAGAGCAGCATGAAACAAAAAAAAAGCCCTAAACTTTTTTGTAGGGTTTTTTATGTAGATCCCTGTCCATTTCCTAAGATGTACTTGCAGAAGGTGAGGCTCCTGGCAGATTGTCATAGAACAGCTTCTGAGCTAGGAAACACTAGATGTCTGACTTAGCCAAAGTGGAAAGATCATGGTAAATCAAAGCATTTTGTTGAGAATGCATAATGCCCATACCATGTGACTATGATCCCCATCCTTCGGAAAAGTGGTAAATCTTAAGACTAACCAGAAAGCTAAAATGGATTACTTGAACAAAACCTAAAACCAAACCTTGACAAGAATAAGATTATTTACTTGAAATCTAACTGCCTACCAGAACAAACCTCAAAATAGAGTACAGGTTGGGCCAACTGCCTGTTTTGATCATTAAGTTTTATAGAAACACAAAATGCGTTTGCATGTTTCTTTGACTAATTTCACCCTACAGCAGCAGAGGTAAGTAGTTGTGACATAGTACAGTCCCTATACCAAAAATATTTACTAGTGATTTTTTAAGAAAAAGGTTGCCAATGTCTTTTTTAGAGTAAGATAATATAATTTAGTATATCTGGAACAGCAACATAAAACAAAATAAAAAATTGTCAGGCACAGTGAGAAAGTTTGGTTAATCAAGAGATAAACTAGTAAATATTAGCAAATATAGAGACAACCAATATATTAGGGTTAGCAGGTAAGAATTTTAATCTAACCCTAATTAATATTTAAGGAAACTAGATATCAAAAAACAGAAAATAAATGGAAAAAAAGGAAAATAATTAAATAGAGATTGTGTTTAATCTGTAGATTACTTTGGGTACTATCATAATTTTAACAATGTCGATTCTTCCAATTCATGAGCATAGGATGTTTTTTCCATTTGTTTTTGTTCTCTATTATTTCTTTCAACAGTATTTTGTAGTTCTCCCTGTAGAGATCTTACACCTCTTTGATTAAATATATTTCTAGATATTTTATTTTATTTTTTGGCAGCTATTGTAAATTGTATGGCATTCTTGATTTGATTCTCAGCTTGGCCATTAATGGTGTATAGCAATGTTACTGATTTATTTGTGTTGATTTTGTAACCTGAGATGTATTGAATTCATTTATAAAATCCAGAAGTCTTTTGAAGGCATCTTCAGGATTTTCTAGGTATAATATCACATCATTGGCAAACAGAGATAATATTATTTCTTCTTTTCCAATTTCAATACAATTTATTTCCTTCTCTTGCCTGATTGCTTTAGCTTGGATTTCCAGTCCTATGTTGAATAAAAGTGGCATCCTTGCCTTGTTCCAGTTCTGAATGAAAATGCTTTAAAGTTTTTCCCATTCAGAATGATGTTGGCTTTGGGTTTGTCATTTTTTTTATTACTTTGAGGTATATTCCTTCTATGCCTATTTTGCTGAGGGTTTTTATTATGAATAATTCTGGATTTTATCAAATAATTTTTCATCATTTATTGAAATAATAGTATAATTTCTGTTTTTAATTATGTTTGTATGGTGGATCATATTTTTATTTGCATACAGTATCAGCATAATACTAACTTCATAGAATGAATTAGATAAAATTCCTTCTGCTTAATCTTATGGGATAGATTCAGTAGGATTGGTACTAGTTCTTTGAAATTCTAAAAAAATATGAAAATATGGTTGTAAATTCATCTGGTCCTGGACTTTTTTTTTCTTTCATTGAGAGACTTCATTTTTCACAGAATTAAAAAAAAAAAAAAAAAAAAAAAGACTAAATTTCATACGGAAGCAAAATAGAGCCTGATTAGTCAAAGCAACCCTAAGTAAAAGAACAAAGGGGGAGGCATCACATTACCTGACTTCAAATTAAACTACAAGGTTATGGTAACCAAAACAGTATGATGCTGGTACAAGAGCAATCACACAGACCAATGAAACAGAATCCAGAGATAAACTCAAATACCTAAAATCAACTGATCTTTGACAAAGCAGATAAAAACATTCTCTAGGTAATACACCCTATTCAACAGATTGTGCTTGGAAAATTAGATAGACCAAAGAAAGAAAGAAAGAAAGAAACTTGATCTCTGTTTCTCTCCACATACAAAAAAATAACCCAAAATGGATTAAATACTTAAATATCAGACCCAAAATGACAAAAGCTCTATAAGAAAATCTAGGAAAAACTCTTCTGGACATTGACCATAGCAAAGAATTTATGGTTAAAATCCCAAAAGTAAATGCACCAAAAACAAAAATAAATAAGTAGGACTTAATTAAACCAAAAAACTAATGCACAACAAAAGAACTAAGAGTAAGTGGGCAACTTATAGAATATGGGAGAAAATATTTGCAAACTCTATAATTGACAAAGAGTAATATCTGGAATCCAGAATCTACAAATAACTCAAACAAATCAGCAAGAAGAAGAAGGAAAAAAAAAACAACATTAAAAATGGGAAAATTATATAAATAGATATTTCTCAAAAGATATAAAAGACCAACATAAAAAATAATCAATGTGATTAATTTACATTTCCCTGATCATCAGAGAAATGTAAATTAGAACCACAATGAAATACCACCTTGCACCAGTCAGAAGAACCATTATTTTAAAAAATCAAAAATGTATAGATGTTGGCATGGATGCAGTAAAAGGGAATGTTTATACACTGTCGTGGGAGTTTAAATTAGTGCTATCTCTATGGAAATTGGTATAGAGATTTCTCAAAAAACTAAAAGTAGTTCTACCCTTCAACCCAACAACCTCACTATTTGGTTCTACACAAAGGAAAAGAAGTCATTATATAAAATAGACATCTGCACTTGCATGTTTCCTGCAACAACAGTTCACAATTGCAAAGATGTGGAATCAAGCTAAATACTCATCAATTGATCAGTAGATAATGGAAATGTGGTATACATACTTGGATACCATGGAATACTATTCAGCCAAATAAAAGAGTGATATAGTGTCTTTTACAGCAACTTGAATGGAATTGGAGACCATCATCCTAAATGAAGTAATACAGGAATGAAAAACCAAATACTGCATGTTCTCACTTACATGTGAGAGCTAAGCAAAAGGTCTGCAAAAGTATATAGAATGGTATAATGGACATTGAAGACTCAGAAAGGGGAGAGAAGCAATTAAGAGAACGGGTTGAGGGAGTGAGATAAAATGTGCATTAGTGGGAGTTATGGGTATACTTAACGCGCAGACTTTTTCATTACTATACATGCATTTGCACCCCAAAAGCTATTGAAATTTAAAAAAAATTAAAATAATTTTCTGGTTTTTGCTTTTTTTATACACATATTAATTTTTCTTTTTAATATATAATTTTGTGGTTTTTTGGCTTTTTTATGCACATGTTAATTTCTTATTTTTAATTACAACTCTAACACTAAAAGGACAGTAGTAAATGAAATTGGAAATAAATATTACTTTTGTCTTATTCTTATAAATAAAGGAAATGTTTTTAGATTTCAATAGTACTCGAGATTTCAGTTTATGACATTACCTAAGCACCTATACTTCTTATCTCATTAGGAATTTTTATCAAAATGAAGTTTAATTTTACTAAGCACCATTTTACTAAATGTGAAATTGACAATCTCGTTGTTCTAGCACTGAATGATATGGTGAATAACGTTAATGAATATCCTAATAATATTGAAGTAAACCTGTGATTTGGGGATGAATTACATTTGTCATGGCATTTTTTTGAAAAAATAGTGAATATAAAAATATCTCTGGAATAGCAATATATAAAATATGGGGAATGTTGACTTATAACCCATAATTAGCAAATGCTAGTGCATTTTATATTGTCTCAAATTTAAATATGTGTGTGAATATATATGTATATATATATATGAAGACCTTGATTTCAACATCTTATTTCAACTTCTTTCATTTCTTCCCTCTGCAGAATACACCATTATAAGCACCCTAACGTAACCAGCTCATGTATCTGTCCTTTTACTACTTTCTGTCACACAACACACACATATACATGAACATATGCACCCACACATAACAACTGTGGCATTGTTTTGTATGTCTCAACATACATAAAAGAAATCATTCTCTATGTATTTTGATGTACTTGGGTTTTTTTAGGGGGATATTTTAATATATTGCCTTTATTTTTCCTTTGGTACTTTATTCTTAGATATTATATTTTATTTGATCTTCTTGAGTTCATGAATAAATGTTTTATTATACTTTTTTATCAGTTTGTTGGTTATAGCATCCTAAGTGAAGTAACACAGGAACAGAAGACCAAATACATGCTCTCACTTATAAATGGGAACTAAGCCTATAAAGGCATATAAAATCTGTATAACAAACAATGGAGACTCAAAAGTGGGAAGGTGGGAAGGGGAGGAGGGATTAAAAAAAAAATCACCTGTCAAGTATAATGTGCACTAGTGGAGATAATGGGTACACTTAAAGCCCACACTTCTCCACTGCACAATGCATTCATGTAACCAAAAATTATTTTGTACCCTTGAAATTATAGGAAAAAAAAGTAATTAGAAAGTTAAAAATCTATGAAAAAGGAATCAAATGGAAATTACAGAACTAAAGATAAAAAATATTTCATATCATCAAGAAGTCAGTGGTTAAACGATGTAGCTGACTGGATGCAGTAAAATGAAGATAGTGAATTATATTATTAGTATGAATTCATGGATGGTCTACTTAAAGATGAGTTTTACTAAATTAAAAAATGTAGCAAGTATCTTGCTGAATGTTAAGGAATCATATCTAGTACAATTGTGGTAGGCTGAGATCAAATTTCCTTCTATTCCTTTGCATTGTTTTCATGTACATTGAATGCTTGTGAAAAAAATACACTTTCAAATATATCATCTGATAGGAGGGGTTAATTTTTCTTTTCAGGTAAAAAGTTCTCTTTTATTTTATCTTATTTCATTATAGAGATGTGGGGTAAAAGTCAGAATTAGCTACACGGGTAGGCTGGAAGGCTGGATACAGGGGAAGTTTGGACCTCCAACTGATCCTCACCTTCCCTGGTTTAGGATCAGGCACACTTTGTGTTGTTATATGCCCTCGCTCCCCTGACTCCCCTAGCAGGGTCCAGTGATGCTGATCCCTCCCATTTGCTAATGTGATTAGTGTTCAAGTCCCACTTAGGAGTGAGAACATGAAGTATTCAGTTATTTGTTTCTGTAATAGACCACTAAGTATTATGGTCTCTAACTCCATCCAGTTTGTCGCAAAGTCCATTATTTTGTTCTTTTTTATGGCTGTGTAATACTCCATCATGTATATGTACCACCTTTTCTTTATGTAGTCCACTACTGATGGGCAGTAGAGTTGGTTCCATGTTTTTCCATTGTGAAGAGTGCAGTTATAAATATGCACGTGCAAGTTTCTTTTTGGTAGAAAAACCTATTTTCTTCCAGGTATATTCCCAGGGGAGGGATTGTTGGATCATATGGAAGGTCAATTTTTAGTTCTTTTAGAAATCGCCACACTATTTTCCGATGCTGTGTGATATTCCAATAGAAATAACAATGAATGACTGTCATATGTATGTTAAGACTTGCATTTCTCTTCTAGTGATTAATTACATATTTCTTGATGTCTGGAGATTTTTTTAAATGGTGATAGGAACATATATCTTGAATATAGAAAATGATAAAAGGCATAGATACTAGGAACGAATGACCTGAGATGGGTCAAATTCTGATTTCAACAATTCTTAGCTATATAAACTTAGGATAATAGTATAATTATTTTTTTAAAAAGTGATATTTACTTCATTACATTGCTATGGTTGGGAGACTCAGGTGAGTTAATATATGTAAACCTGTAGAATTAGGTAATTGCCTGCAAATTTTATTTTATTTATTTGTATTTTTAATTTAATTTATTTTTTCTTTATTTTAAAGATGTGGTGGTACAATTCGGGGTCAGGCATACAAGTGTTCATTATGTAGGTATCCTTGTTAATGAGATATGCCCCTCCCTCCCCTGGCAGTTTTTCTCAACTGCCAATCCCAATCCCCCATCCCCTGGCAGTTTCCCACTACTGCCAAACCCTTTCTTATAGTATTATGATAATTTTTCAAGATCCGCTTATGACTGAGAACATATGGTACTCTGTTCTTTGTTTCTGTGATAGATTACTGAGTATGATCGACTATAAATCCATCCAAGTTGCCTGCATAATATTCTATTGTGTATATGTACCACATTTTAAAAAATCCAGTCCAGCTTCAATGGGCATCATGGTTGGTTCCATGTTTTTGCTATTGTGAATAGAGCTGCAACAAACATGCATGTGCAGGTATCTTTTTGGTAGGATGACTTGAGTTCCTCCGGGTATATTCCCAATACGGGGATTGCTGGGTCATATGGAAGGCCAATTTCTAGTTCTTTCAGAAATCGCCACACTGTCTTCCAAAGAGGTTGCACTAGTTTGCATTCTCACCAGCACTGTAGAAGCGTTGTTTTTTTTCCTGCAGGCATGCAAAATTTAAAAGATAAGAGAGAATGGGGACAGAATGTTCTAATATGAAGCAACTATAAGATGATTTATTTGCTGTTAGTGTTGCTGTGAAACATAAGATCACAAATGAAGCAATCTAAGTGATAAGAAAATGAGTAGCTTAAAAAAAATTAAAGAAAAATGATTAAAGCTTAGTGATTGAGAAAAAATAAAACATATGCATTTAAAGGCTAATTAGAGGGAGGAGTTGACCATGCAACTGAATTCTGCTTAGGAAAGAAGTTTGCATCCTTAATTATAATCAGGTTATGATTTGTGAAGAAAAATACGAATCTATCTTCTTTACTGGGAGATAAAGTACCATATCTACCATAATGTATGTAATTAAATAAATTTACCAATTCATTGGGAATAAGAAATTCAGTAAGGAGATGCTTTAGGGGGTTGTTGGTTATAAGTGCCATTTGAGAACATTTTTCAGTTGGAGTTGCAATGGATATGTGCATCAACCTAGAGAAATTGAATTTGCCATCTAGGAGGGTTACGGATTGAAGAGTCAGTCACTCATTATGTGAAATGGGAAGTTTGGAATGTTTCTTATTCTAGAATAAGAAGCAAATTATGCCAAAACCCTGAAGTTTAAAACAGTATAGAATTCTAAGTATCTTGTTAGTAACTCCACTGGCTATCCTATCTAAAATAGCATCCTTCCTCAGCCATACATACATCTGTTACAAAGCATCTTATATGGCCTCTTTCTTTTGCTTAACAGATATCCTTAACTGAGGCTGGGATATATACTTTATGAAATCACATTTTTTTTTTACTGTTTGTCTTAAGTGCATGCCATGTAGTATGTTTTCAATAAAATGTTTTGAATGAATTAAAAGTAATTTGTATATTAAAAATAAAATAAAAGTAATAAAAATAACTTTTCAGGGAAGAGAGTTCACCAGGATAAGAACAGATAATTAGAGTTACTCATGTTTAGGAAGAGAGAGCATTAAACAAATTAATTATTTAACTGTAGTCTGATCAATAGTTTGAGACTAGGTTAGTAAGTTACCACATTAGCAACAGAAGGAAAGAATACCAAAGAGGGCAAAGTTGATTACTCAAAACTGGAATAAAGTTTCTTTTAAAAAAGGAGTTACATTTATTCTTCTTGTTTTAGAAGACAGCTGTGACTTCTAAGAGTACAGTCAAGACACATATTAGGAGAAAACATTTGAATATATGAAATTAAAACATAAATGGATGGCAAGGAATTTGAGAGAGTGGGAAGATAAATTTGAAGAGTTAACTTTCTTTGAAAATGTAATAACGTTTTGTGTGGAAAATTATTTTAGTGTTCTCAATCAGAATGATTTTCTTAAATAATCAAGATACAATAAAGTCATTTTGATAATTCATAATTTTGTGAATGTGTGGGTTTTATTATAATTTTGACTCAATGGGTTTTATTAGAGTATTTTTTATCTATGTGCAAGCAAATAAAATTGCTGTCCTGAATTGTATTTTGTGTAATGTTAAGGATATAAATGTATGCCATTCCATTCTACTTAAGACAAAAAACATTATAGGAAGATAGATATAATTGTTCTGTCAATAAAAGAAAATAATACAACTGCCAACTATCCCTGCTTAAAGTGATTTTTGAAGAGCTTGTTTATGTACTATCATGTCCAGAGACTATAGATTAATTTGCCAGTGTCTTTTCAGCCAGGTCAGTTTTTAATTTTTTATCACCACTGAAATTTTATGTAAATGAACACTATGTCTTCCAAGGGATAATTACAGACAAAAAAGAGATGTAAATAACTAAAATTGTGAACTAAATAATCTGAAATATTCATTAATATCTGATATCTGCATATTGTCTGTATAACTGAATCTACACAACATTGAAATAACCAGTTGGTTAACTGGCAATTTCTATAAAGGTAGACATAAGAAGCTAGAGGATATATTTATGATACCTAATTTTATTCTAAATTCTGTTCCACAATTATGTACAGCATTCATTTCTCTTGTTTGTAAATGGAGATTATGGCTTACTCATGGTTGTGTCTAAATGAAGAGATAGAGTAAAGATTTAATCATTAGTCAGTAGCATTAAGAATTATTGCTCTTTTTAAAAAATGTATTAATCTTAAAGATGTGGGATACAATTCAGGATTGGATAGATTCATGATCATTTTACAGGTAAACTTTGGCTCTCCCTTTTATCCCCACTTCACCTGATTTGAGATTATGTTTCCTTATTAATGCTTTATGCTCCCCCAGCAGTTTCTGGCTACCACTGATCTCTTTCTTACAGTATTATGAAAAATTCTCAGGGTCCACTTGTGAGTGGTAACATGTGGTTTCAGTTCTTTGTTTCTGTGATGGGTCACTGAGTATCATAGATTCTAAATTCATCCAAGTTACTGCAAAGTCCAGTAATTTCATCCTTCTTTATGGCAGTGTAGTATTCCATTGTATATATGAACTACATTTAAAAAAATCTAGTCCACTTTTATTGGGCAGCACAGTTGGTTCCATTTTTTTGCTATTGTGAATAGTGCTGCAATAAGCATGCAATGTGCAGGGTATCTGTTTTATAAAATGATTTTAGTTCCTCTGAGTGTATTCCTAGAAGGGGGATTCCTGGGTCAGATTGTTTAGGAGTTGCCACATTATTTTCCACAGAGGTTGGATTAGTTTACACTCCCACCAACAATGTAGAATCGTCCCTTTTCCTACATCCTCTCCACTATCTGTTGTTTTTTGAGTTATTGATGATGGTCATCCTGACTGGAGTTAGATGGTATCTCAGTGAGGTTTTAATTTGCATTACTTTGATGATTAGTAAGGCTGAACTTTTTTTTATGTCTCTGTTAGCTGTTCCTATGTCTTCTTTGGAGAAGTGTCTATTCATATCCTTTGTTCATTTTTTAATAGTGCTGTTTGGTGTTTTTTTTGTTGTTTTTTTGCTTTTTTTTCCTTTTGCAACGTTTGAATTCCTTGTATATTCTGGATGTTAGGCCTTTGTCAGAAAAATAGTTGGCAAATATTTTTTCCATTCTGTAGGCCGTCTTCCCACTCTCTTGATGGTTTCCTTTCTTTACAGAAGCTTTTCAGTTTTGCCTTTTATAGCATGGGTATTTGTGATTTTGATCAAGAACCGATTGCCTATTCTAATTTCTGTAAGGCGATCTCCTGTGATTTTT
>NW_007168972.1:16860-134510 GCF_000164805.1 Carlito syrichta
CTAAGGATTGTTTTGGCTATTCGTGGTCTTTTATGTTTCCAGTGAATTTCTGTATTATTGTTTACAGGTCCGAGAAGAATGATGATGGTAATTTAATGGGTATTGCATAGCATTTGTAGATTGCCTTTGGTAGAATGGATATCTTAACAATGTTGATTCTTCAAATCCATCAGCATGGAACATTTTTCCATGTGTTTTTGTCTTCTTTTATTTCTTTGAACAATGTTTTGCAGTTTTTATTGTAAAGTTATTTCACCTCTCTGATCAGGAAGATGCCAAGATTTGTTTGTTTGTTTGTTTGTTTGTTTTTATTGTGAATGGGATTGTGCTTTTTATTTGGTTCTCTGCCTGTTTGTTGTTAATGTATAAGAATGCAACTATCTTTTGCATGTTTGTTTTTTATCCTGAGACTTTGACAGGTCATTTATCAGTGCTGGGAGGTTTTTGACAGATTCTTTTGGGTTTTCAAGGTATAGGATCACATCATCAGCAAAGAGGAATAGCTTAACTATCTATTTTCTATTTGGAAACTCTTGATGTCCTTCTCTTGTCTGATTCTCTAGCAAGGACGTCCAACACTATGTTGAACAGGAGGGATGAGAGTGAGTTGCCTTGTCTTGTTCTGGTTTTCAGTGTTTCCATTTTCTGTTCATTTAGCAATATCTTGACTGGGGGTTTATTGTAGATGGCTCTTACTATTTTGATGTATATTCTGTCTATGCCTAGGTGTTCAATGGTTTTATTAGGAAGGGATGTTAAATTTTATCGAAAGCTTTTTCTGCATCTAATGAAATAATTATGTGTTTCTTGTTTTCACATCTGTTGTATTTAAGTACATATATGGTCTTGCAAATGTTAAACCAGCCCTGCATCCTGGGGATGAAGCTTAATTGGTCAAGGTGGATGATTTTTAAGATGTGTTATTGGATATGATTTGCTAGAATCTTGTTGAGAATTTTTGCATCTATTTATCAGGGATATTGGCCTATCGTTCTCTTTCTTTGTTAAATCTTTACCCAATTTGAGTATCAGTGTGATGTTAGCTTCATAAAATGATTTGGGAAGAGTTCCATCCTTCTTGATTGCCTGGAATACTTTCAACAGGATTGTTATCAGTTCCTCCTTCTATGTTTTATAGAATTCTTCTGGGAAATCATCTGGACCAGGACTTTTTTTGTTTTTTTGTTTTGTTTTGTTTTTTGTAGGTAGTTTTTTAATGATAGAATCAATTTCCTGGGTTGCTATGAGTCTATTTAGGGTCTCAGTTTCTATTGTTTCAACCTTGGGAGGTTGTGTGATATCAAAAGTTTTCCATTTCATTTAGATTATTGAGTTTGTTTCCATACAAGTGTGCATAGTAATCTATGATAATTTTTTGTATTTCTTTGGGGTCTGTTGTGACTTGATCATTTGCATTTCTGATTGCATTTATGTGCGCTTTTTCTCACTTTTTCTTGGTCAATATGGCTAGCAGTTCATCTATCTTGCTTATCCTTTCAAAGAATCAGTTTTTTGCTTTACTGTTTTTTTCCTGTGATATCTCTGTCTTCAATGTCCCATATTTGAACTTTTATTTTGGTGCCAGATTCTTCTACTGAAGTTAGAGTTTTGGTGGTCTTGTCTTTTCAGTTCTGCTATGTGGTCAGATAAGCTGTTAACTTGTGAGCTTCCTATTGTCTTGATGTGTGTTCATAGAGATATAAATTCCCCTCTCAGTACTGTTTTCATGGCATCTTAGAGGTTTTGATAAGATGTTTCTTTGTTTTCATTTGTTTCCAGGAATCTTTTAATTTCTGCTTTGATTTCTGTGTTGAGCCAGGAGTTGTTTACCATCATGCTGTTTAATGTCCATGTCTTTGTGGGTTTGGGGGACATTTTGCTGGTGTTGATATAGTTATTTTTATTTCACTGTTATATGAGAAGGTGCATGGCAGTATTTTGATCTTATGAAATTTGTTCATGCTTGATTTATGGCCGAAGATGTGGTTAACCTTGGAATATGTGGTTAACCTTGGAATATGTTCCATGTGGTGATTAGAATGTGTATTCCAATATGCATTCTAATATACATGGTTGTTGGGTGGAATGTTCTGTAGATATCTACTAAGTCCATTTGGTCAAGCATCATGTTGAGGTTCTGGATCTTCTTATTGATTTTTTTCTTCAAAGATTTAGCACAGTTTGTTAGTGGGGTATTTAAGTCTCCAGATATGATAGTGTTAGAGTCAACATCTTTTTTTAGTTTACTTAGTAGTTGTTTTATAAAGGCTGATGCTCCTGTGTTGGGTGCATATATGCTTAGGATGTATATTTCTTGTTGATGGATTGAATCTTTTATCATTATGTAATGTCCTTCCATATCTTTTTTAATTTTTGACAATTTAAATGTTATTTTGTCTGATATTAAGATCATGATTCCTCTTTTGTGTTCCATTTTCCTGAAAATTTTTTTTCCATCCCCTAATTTTGAGTCTGTGAGTGTCAATTCTGGTGAGATGTGTGTCTCCTGGAGAGAGCATATTGATGGGTTATAGTTTTTTATCCAGTTTGCCCTTCCATGTCTTTTCAGTGGTGCATTGAGTCAATTCACGTTCATGATGACTATTGAGATGTGAGAGTTTATCCCTGTCACCAGTCTCTTATAGAGTTTTTTGTTGTTGTTTGTTTATTTGTTTGTTGGTTTTCTTTTGATTTGGGGGTTGATATATGTATGTATTTTTGATTTTGCAGTCACAATGCATTCTGTGTTGGTTCTCTGTTTTCCTGTATTCTTGGGCAAATCATGATCATTCTTTTTTTTTTCTTTCTTCTGTGCTTAATACTGTATTAAGTGTCTTTTGTAGAGTTGTCTGGAGGAAGCATAAACTCTTAGGGATTAAATGGGAAAGATTTTAAGTCTCCTTTGCTGATGAAAGTTAGCTTAGCTGGGTAGGAAATTATTGGTTGTAATTGTTTATATTGAGAACTTTGGAATCTGGTCCCTTCTAGCTTATAGTGTTTCTGTAGATAAGTCTGCTGCTATTCTAATTGGTCTTCCCTGGTAGGTAGTCTGCCTTTTCTCTTTTGCTGTTACAAGGATTTTTTCTTTTACACCTACTTTGTGTAAGCAAAGTACTATGTGTCTAGGAATTGGTCTTCTCATTTGGTGTCTTGCAGGGGTTTTCTGAATCTCTTGTGTTTGGATAGTCACATCTCTGATGAGATGTGGAAAGGTTTTTAGATGACCTCATGGAATGTTTGTTGCATGCTGCTCTCATTCTCTTTTTCTACTTCAGGGATACTGATCAGTTGTATGTTTGGTCTCTTAATATAATCACATATTTCTTGAAGGCTTTTCCATCTTTTTATCTTCCTTTTTATGTTTTTAACAGTTTGGGTCAGTTCCATATTTTGGTCTTCAAGCTCTGAGATTCTTTCTTCTGCCTGTTTAATTCTGCTTTTCATGATTGTGAGTTTATTATTTATTTCATTTACTGTATTCTTTATAATTTGCATCTCAGTAATTAGTTTTTTCTTGTTTTCTTCTTTCCTTTTGTGATTCTTATTTATTTTTTCTAACCATTCCTTGATATCTACCTTTGTGGTCTGGGACTGGTCAATCTGGGGGCTTTTCATTGTTTGAGTTCCAAAGTCTGTACTCTCATGCACTATCTTTTTTGAACTTTGTTGGGGACCTGTGTTTTTCTTTGACTTATCTTCATTTGTAATACAGTTTTCTTTCCCTCTTTACTTTCATTGCTCAGTGAGTAAAGGAATAATTTTCACTTCTTTTTGCTCAACCCTTATTCTTCCTTGATAAAACCTCTGGATTTGTTTGATTTTGAAGTTGGGTTGGGGGTGAGGAGATGTGCTGTCCTTTTGCAGCTTTGAGATTTGAATAAGGTGTGTTGGGGAGTGCAAGGATTTGATAGTTGCCTGCAGATCACAATGTTCGCTTACTGGGGTGTGGGCCCCCAGGGATCCATTTCCAGTCACCATACAGTATGTCCATGAAAGGGGAATGCATGTATCACCCCTGAGTACAAAATAACACAAGGGAAAGGAAAGGAACTAAAAAAGAAAAAGTGGGAGAAGAAAGGACAATGAAGAGAGAAAAGAAGAGAAGGGGAAACAAACCAAGCAACAAACAGATAGACAAACCATAAAGGAGCAAAAAGAGAAAAAAAGCTAACTAAACCCAACAATATGAGGAAATTTTCACATTCTCTTAAGTCCTTGTTTGAAAAAAGGAGTGAAACGAACAAAAAACTAATATAATCCTTGAGTGCCCTCTTGTGGCAGTTTCCAAAGCTCCAAGTTCCTTGTAGATGTGACCCAAGCACTTCTGCTCTTGTATCATGGCAGGAGGGAGGAAGTTTTGACCTCTAGCTCTGTCTCCCTCCTCGCCGAGCAGTGGAGGGTGAAGGCGTGAGTTACCTCCAACTGATCTGCCTGTCCCCACGTGTGTTGATAAGAATGCTCCCCACCTGGCTCATAATATTGTGAATCACTGGGAAAAGGGAGCTGGTCAGACTGGGGGTGGTGGCTCATGCCTGTAATTCCAGCAACCTGGGAGGCAGAAGTGAGAGGATTTCTCAAGTCCAGGGACCCAAGACCAGGTTGGGCAGCCTGGCAAAACCTCATCTCCATAACAAATAAAAAATTCAGCCGGGCATGTTGGTGTTCACCTGCAGTTTCAGCTACTTGGGAGACTGAGGTGGAAGGATTGCTTGGGCCCAGTGAACTGAGGAAGCAGTGATCGTGAGGGTCCACTGCACTCCAACCTGGGTGGCAGAGTGAGATTCCAACTAAAAAAAAGGGGGGTGGAGTTGGGTTACTTTAAAAATCACCACCACTCATCAGTGACAGACTGAGCTTGTTGTAACTGTAGACCTGAAAATGTTTCAACTAAGGAGATGGGGTGCCTTGGTCTCCTCAACAGGCCTGTCCCTCTGGGGATACTGCACACAGGGTGTCTTCTCTGGGTTGGCAGTGACCTACCTCAGCGAGGTGCTGGATATGCCCCTCAGTCTCAGGTAGTAGCTTCACTGTTCACGTGGGCAGGCTCTAGTCTGTCCCCACTCAGTTACCAGGACAAACATGGTAGGAACCTCCCTGCATCTTGTCCTCTGTTGGGACTTGGCGGCTAGCTTCTCCAGTGTATTTTCTCCATTGTTCCTGCTCTCAGTGTCTGATCTGGCACTGAAGGTTGTGGTGGCAGGTGGCGTCGGCAGTGGGTGTTTTTCACTGCTTTCTTCCAGGTTTGGTTGCTGAGATGGTGCCTGCCTCTAGGCCGTGGATTGCACTGGAAACCGACTTGCTGCATGGGATAGCCACTTCAGCAGGAGAGTTTAGGCCACTTGTTCCTGTGTCTCCCCTCAGACACTTGCACACCGACTTGCTGACACACTTGCATGCATATTCATCCCTGCACCCAATCATTTATGCAGACATTTGCAATCTGACCAACTTGGTCACCATCTTGGTGGAGTTCCTTAAGAAATCTGCTCTTTTAAAAAATACTAAATTGATTATTGGCTGTTGTGAAAACTACCACCAACCTCATTCTTTAGCCTATAGTTTGTAGGTTTTAATTACTTATGAGGTATCATGGTTGTATGCACTATTTTATGTTTTTGCCATAAAAAACAAATTGTTTGACTTTACATTAATGGTTTAACAAGGCTATAAGAATTATTTTTTATTAATTTGTTTCTAAATTTTCATTTTATTTATTTAGTCCTGGTTTTACCACAACCTATTTATTCTTGAATAATTTTATTCGTTTCACCACTTGGTCAATGGAATGTGTTAACTTATAGATTTATTCAAAAAGGGTTCTTGATTGTTATATTTCCTAAATATTGTACTAGTAAGTTTGATAAATATCCTATTGCATTTTTACTTTTAAAGTTTTTGCAATATGAAAATATTACATTCAAATGGGGAGTATTCAAAAAATACAAATAAAAAAATGAATAATGAGAATTGTCCAACTGCAGATCTCTAAGCTCACTACACAAATATAAGCAGGATGAAGCATTTCTTTTTATCTCCCTTAAGTAAATGTTAAATTAAAACTTTGTGTATATGCACATATTTAATATGAAGGTGATGTCATTTATTATTGATCACATAATTGAGTATATGTATGTTATATATTATGTTGTTCATATATGCTATAATTTATGTATATATAACATTTGCACATACAATACATTTATAGTAACAGGTAAGTGTTCTAGGAACCCTTCACTGTCAGTGTACTATCTAGTGTTATTGTGAGAAGCTGCGTTTGACTTCAGTGAATTTGTTTTGAGGTTATTTCATCATGTTTGCCCATTTCATGATGGATGATTTACCAGTGCACCTGCCAACAACATGTTGAGTGTTCCACAGTTTTTGACAATAGCAACATACCCCCATGCCCCACCCTCCCTTTTAACCTGATCTCTCCCTGTATAAAAACAGTTCTCAAAGGGAAGCATTTTGCTTATATGGAAGAGTTTAAACAATAAATGACAGAAGCATTAAAAGACATTAAAATGTATGAGTTCAAGTTGGGCTCAGTGGCTCAGCCTGTAATCCCGGGCTTTGGGAGGCTGAGGTGAGTGGATTTCCTGAACCCATGGGTTCAAGACCCGCCTGGACAACTTAGCGAGACCTCATCTCTATAATAAATCAAAAAAATCAGGCAGACATGGTAGCGTGCGCCAGTAGTTCCAGCTACTTGGAAGGCTGAGGTGGAAGGATCGCCGGAGTCCAGCAGGTCGAGGCTGTGGTGGCCAGGAGCGGCCACTGCACTCCAGTCTGGGTGACAGAGTGAGACTCCAACTCAAAAAAAAATCCCCAAAAAACAAAAAAACAACAAAAAAATTGATGAGTTCAGAAACTGTTTTTAGCAGAGGAAAAAGCATCTCAATTGGTGTATTGCATCAGATGGAGAGTGCTTTGAAGGTGACTGAAGTTTAAACATGTGAGAATAAATACAAAATTTTTTATGAATAAATTCCAATCCCCCATCATAACCTACACATATGCAATTCATCTTTTATCTAACAATGTAATAAAAATTGTAATTCACCATACCCTAACTTAACTGTGGGTTAATACGTGTTTAAACCTTTGCTACCCTAATATTGCAAATATATTTAAATGCTAAAAACAAAATATCTGTAATGATAATTATCTGCGTAATTATTTGTGTATCATATAATTATATATGATTGATGAATAAATTTCATATGCTTGACTATATGTGCTTTTTCTATGAAATGCTTGTGTATCTCTTTTTATATTCTTGTTTTATTCAAATTAATGTACAAACATAAGTTTAGAAATAAAATCTACCAAATGATTTATAATAAATTGCAATAATAGTAGCCGGTCACGGTGGCTCATGCCTGTAATTCCAGTACTTTGGGAGGCAGACGTGAGAGGATTGCCTGAACCCAGGGGTTCATGACCTACCCGGACAACTTGGTGAGACCTCATCTTTACAATTAAAAAAAAAAAAATATCCGGGGCAGAGTGGCATGAGCCTGTAGATCCAGCTACTTGGAAGGCTGAAGCAGAAGGATCACTTGAGTCCAGCACTTTGAGTCTGCAGTGACCATGAGCATGCCACTGTACTGCAGCCTGGGTTACAGAGTGACACTCCAACTAAATAAAATCCAAAATGTGGATACACACACACACACACACACACACACACACACACACACGATCATGTTAGCAGTGAAAGTTTTTGGTTTCGACTAAAGGAAATCTAGGTATTTTAAGTAATATGAAAAATAATAGATCTATTATTGAGAACATGTAGAATTGAAGAAAGATTAAAAAACAGTCTCAAAAGTAAATAGGAATAATTCTGCTTTCTGAAAATGTCCAGTCTCCAGCACTAAAATTATTTTTTAAAAAAGTAACAAAAATTCTAACCATTGTCAGTTGTTTTGTCACTTTACACATGAATCTAATTATGAGGGGACGCATTTAAATTAACTTTGCATGGAATACCTGTCCACTAATGATATACACAATGGCAGAAGTTACCTAACATTTTCACCAGATTGCATCTAGTAATAAAAAACAAGTAATGTCACAGAGGTCAATTGAAATGCCATTTCACAAAAAGGGTGGAATAGATGCTGATAGTCAACAACAAAATACCAGAAGCCTATTATAAGAGTCGTGAATTTATTTTCATTGTCTCCTATATTTTCACTTTTTTTTTTAGCCCCTTGTCATTTTGTACAGTTTGAATTTTTTTTATCTAGCATTTCTTTTGCATTAACTTTATTTCAACAATTATATTTTAAATTATAACGTCTCTTTTTAAAATTGCTTATTTTTTTACATTAAAAAGTAATACATGCACATAGTCTTTTCTAAAAATTTAAAGCATAAAAGATAAGGATTCATTTGACTACAGTTCTTAATACTAGTCTACTATCTTAAACTCCACCTTCAGCATTAATAAGTATTTTGCATTTATGTTCTTCTCCACCTTCTCTATGTATTCCTAGCAATTATGAAATAGTATGTGGTAGAAATATATGTTGTTACAAAAATTGAATTGCACTTTTTATATCATTGAGCAAATTATTTCTTTCTATAAAATTATGTCTGTGAAATTATGGCAGGACATACATAATTATCAAATTTTTAATATTAAAAAATGAACTATTGCCCATATACTATAGAGGACACAGATCTTTTGTGTAAAGCTCAGAAATTTTATAATAACTCCAAACAAAAATATGCAAAATTTCTATCACCCCAAGTTACCCCATTTTACTCCTGGTACACATGCCACTTCCATAGAGGTTGTTATATTCTGACTTCTATCATCATAAATCAGTTTTGCTTTTTTGAACATAACATAAATGGCATCATATGGTGTGTAGTTTTGTGTTTGCATTCTTTGAGTACTTAATTTTAATCTGACATTAATCTTTAAAAAAAAACAACACTGTTTACATATTATAGTGACAAACATACCACAGTTTGTGTATTCATTCTATTGCTGGATATTTGGATATTTGAATTATATCAAGTTTGGCCTATTTGTATTAAACTGGTGAATAATAATCTTTTATGTGTGTTTTGGTGGACATATATACCAATTATTTTTAGACTATATCTAGAAGTAGAGTTGATAGAATTGATAAGGTGGATATATGTTTAACTTTTGTGAATAATACCAAATAATCTTAAAGAAGTTGGTACCAATTTACATATGCAATAGCAATGTATAAAAGTTATTTTTTTATTATTGCAAATTATAGTTAATTATTTATATATTTTTTCATGAATATGTATTTGTCATTATAGCTATAATCTGTATTTTCCTGATGAATAATTTTAAGCATTTTTTTTTTTGCTTTTCATATATTTCATTAATTTATTATTTCCTTGGTTGGGGAGGCATTTTAAAGGATAAACATTCTCTAATGTATTCCTTCTGTCTTCCCTGTTATTATACGTGGATTTTGCAAATGTGATAAAGTAAAATTATACATGATTGATTTTAAGGTAGTACAAGAATAACGTCTTGAAAATTAACATCTATTCTTATACTCCCAACATTATTTTATGTGCTCAAAAATATTACTTTAGTTACCATTTGCTGTTTTTTTAAATTAAACTTTTTTTTTATTTTTAAGGGTTAGGTATACAAATATGCATCATTCAGGCACCCTTGTTGATAAGGGGTTTCCCCCCATCCTCAAACAGATATTGACTACCGTTAATCCCACCACCCTTGCCCTCCCTTCCCCCCCATATATTCCCACCACTGTCAATCCTTTTCTTATAGTATCTTGCTAGATGTTCAAGGTCCACTTATGAGTGAGAACATGTGATACTCAGATCTTTGTTGCTGTGAAAGATCACTCAGTATTATAGACTCTAGTTCCATCCAGGTTGCTGCGAAATTCATGATTTTGTTCTTTTTTATGGCTGCATAGTATTCCATTGTGTATATGTACCACATTTTTAAAATCCAGTCCTCTTTTGATGGACAGCATGGCTGGTTCCAGGTTCTTGCTTTGTGAACAGTGCTGTGATAAACATACGTGTGCAGGTATTTTTTTTATAGAGTGATTTGAGTTCTTCAGTGTATATTCCCAGCAGGGGGATTGCAGGGTCATATGGGAGGTCGATATTTAGAACTTTTAGGAATCGCCACACTGCTTTCCACAGAGGTTGCACTAGTTTACACTCCCACCAACAGTGTATAAGTGTTCCCTTTTCACCACATCCTCTCCAGTATCTGTTATTTTTTGTTATCGATAATGGCCATTCTGACTGGAGTTAGGTGGTGTCTCAGTGTAGTTTCAATTTGCATCTTCTTGATGATTAGTGAGGTTGAACATTTCTTCAGGTGTCTGTTGGCCGCTTGTATGTCTTCTTTTGTGAAGTGTCTGTTCATATCTTTTGCCCACTTTGTAATGGGGTTGTTTGTTTTTTTCTTTTCAGCACGTTTGAGTTCCTTGTAGATCCAAGATGTTAGACCTTTGTTAGACATGGAGTTGGCGAATACTTTTTCCCAGTCTGTGGGCTGTCTTCCTACTCTCTTGATGGTTTCTTTGGCTTTGCAGAAGCTTGTCAGTTTAATGAGGTCCCATTTGTCTATCTTATCTCTTATTGCCTGTGCATTTTGGGTTTTGTTCAGGAATTGGATGCCAGTTCCAATTTCCATAAAGGTGTGTTCTGCATTTTCTAAGGTTCTTATGATTTGAGGTTTTACATTTAGATCTCTGATCCATTTAGACTTAATTTTTGTGTATGGGGATAGATAGGGGTCTTGTTTGTGTCTTCTGCATGTGGTCAGCCAGTTTTCTCAGCACTATTTACATATGCAATAGCTATGTATAAAAGTTATTTTTTCTATTATTGCAAATTACAGTTAATTATTTATATATATTTTTCATGGATATGTATTGTTTGTCATTATAATTATAATTTGTATTTTCCTGATGAATAATTTTAAGCATTTTTTTGTATAATAGTTCACTGGTAATTTGTCTATCCTATTGGTGTCTATTCAAGTATTTGGTCCCATTTTAAAAGGATCTTTTTTCTCTCATTGATTTTTAAGATATTCTATATATTACTATGTAGTAAGACAGATGTATCAAGAATATCTCCTCACAATATGTGTCTTAAATTCATATTCTTAGTATCATCTTTCAGTAAACAGCAATCATTAAATTAAATCCAATGAATCAATATCATATTTTATTCTTAATGATTTTTAGAAAAATACTGCTGGCTTCAATTATATATATATATAACTATATATTTCTTCTAGACTTTATGTTTTATTTTCCACAATAAGGTATATGACAAATTTTATTTTACTTTTCTTTAGTGCTTTATTTTACTTCTATTTTAGAGTTGTGAGGTACATATGCTACATAAGTACATTTCATACAGGTGAGGTTTGAGTTTCTAGTGAACCCTTTTACCTTCTGATATTAGACACGGTACCCAGTTGGTGATTGTGTGCCCCATCTACCTTCATACTTCCTCCCCCAACCAGTAGTGCCCAGTGTCAGTTGTTCCCGGCTTTGTGCTCATGTGTCCAGTGATCAGGTTCCACTTACAAGTGAGAACATGCTGTATTCAGTTTTGTGCTTCTGTGATAATTCACTTAGAATGATGGTGCCAAGTTGTGTCCCTGTTGCTACAAAGAACAAGATTTTGTTTTTCTTTATAGCTACCTAGTTTTCCGTTGTGTATGTGTACCAATTCTTTTTATGCATTCCAATTTTCATCGACATTTGGTTTGGATCCATGTTTTTGCTATTGTGAGAAGTGCTGCATTGATCATACTTGTGCAGGTGTCTTTTTGATAGAGCAATGTATGTTTCTCTGGGAATACTCCCAGAAGTGGAATAGCTGGGCCCTATAGTAGCTCAATGCTTAGTTCTTTGAGAAAATGCCATACTGCTTTCTACAGAAATTGAACTAGCTCACATTCCAACCAATGTTATAGAAGTATTCCTCTTTTTTCACAGAGTTGCTAATGTCTATTGTTTTTAGCCATCCTTATGGGTATTAGGTGGTACCTCATTGTAGTTTTAATTTGCATTTCTCTGATAATTAGTGAAGCTGAGAATCCTTTCATGCTTGTTGGCTTCTTGAATGTCTTCCTTTGAAAATTGTTTATGTTCTTTGACAACTTATTAATGAGGTTTTTGTTGTTGTTGTTGATTTGTTTGAGCTCCTTGTAGGTCCAGGATGTTAGGCTTATATTGGATGCAAATGTATTTTTTCCCATTTTGTGGGTTTTCTCTTTAGTTTTTTGATAGTTTACTTTGCTTTACAAAACCTATTTTTCATCTTGATAAAGTTCCACCTATCAATTTTAGCATTTCTTGCATTTGCTTTTGAGGACTTGGTCATGAATTCATTGCCCAGGAGAGTCCAGGAGAGTGTTCCCTAAGTTTTCTTCTAAGAGTCTTCTTATAGTTTGAGGGTTCACATTTAAATTTTTGATTCATTTTGAGTTAATTTTTGTGTATGGTGATAGGTAGGTGTCTAGTTTCATTCTTCTACATGTAGTTAGCCAGTTTTCCCAGCACCACTTGCCACAAACGGTATCTTTTCCTCAATGTTTGTTTTTGTTGACTTTTTCAAAGACAAGTTGATTGAAGATCTCTGGTTTTATTTCTGGATTTTCTGTCTTGTTCCATTGGTCTATGTGTATATTTTTGTACTAGTGCCATGCTGTCTTTGTTACTGTAACCTGGTAGTGAAGTTTGAGGTCTGAAAGTGTGATACCTCTAGCCTTGTTCCTTTTGGTGAGGAGTGGTTTCACTATTTGGATTTTTTTTTTTCTACCATATTAATTTCTTTATTGTCTTATCTAAGTCTCGGAAACATGATGCTGGTAGTTTGATAGTGATTGTATTGAATCTGTAGATTCATACATTTTTGCAGGAATTTCTCTGCTTATCTTGGTTTTTATCATTTATCTGTTAATAAGGAATTATTTGTAGATATTTTTAAAGGTGCTATACAAACTTTGTGCATTTGATTGGGGCATTTCCACTGGAAGAGATGTCAAGAGAGTCAACCATTAAACTAAAGGCTGTGAAATACCAAAACTTAAAAAGCATTACACTAAGACATCAAGTCCCATATCAGACATAATTTCACAAGTTAAGTACACACAATATGCCCAGATTTGGAAGGGGAGTACTTGTCATTTTCTTTCTCTTTTGTTCTGGTGATAAATATCTGTTTGTAGACTCTTTTTTCCTGGGGGAGTAGTGGAGAAAGTAGAGGATATGATTATCATATATATAGACTTTCAATTGATGCTGCTGATATCTACCACATGTCTCATTGTTATTAATACTCTCTCTGATGATCAATGCATTCCAACTTAAATTTCTAGATAAGATACTTGAGTCCAGATTTATCAATAAATGTGGCTTTTTTCAAGGATTATTTATCTATCAGTCTTCTGATTGATAAATATAACTTTTTGATTTGCATACTTTTAAAATTATAAAGTATATAGAGTTTTTGTTGTCATATATATATGCATTTCTACAACAAATATTTATTGAGGGCCTCCAATGAGCCAGCAATTCGTGGTATCAAAGGTAAAGTAATAAAGAAACGATCCCTGATTTTTTGAGCTTAGATGTTAATAAAGAATGTAGGTGACAAGATAGTAAACAAATAAATACCTGGGAGTCAAATAATTATATGTTAAAATATATGATATATATTGTATGATATATTATGAATATTATGAGAAATAAAACTCATTAGGCTTAGAATTACAGGTGGATCAGTTTTTGTCAGAGAAGAGATATTAAGGATATTAGTCAAACAGAGACTAAAATGAAATAAAGAGAAATGTAAAAATCCTCAAATTCATAAGAATCTATCTGTTGAATTGCTTTATAAGTTGTACTTCATTGCTTTATAAGAAGTCCAAGGGTAGTGGTGCTATGTCAGGAGTGTCTGAAAGAGGCTTGTCAGTATCAACAATGGTGGTTCTTTATCAAAAAGACAAAAGTTAGCAAGTGTTGGGGAGGATTTGGAGACAAAGGACCAGTTGTACACAGTTGGTGGGGATGTAAATTTGTACAGCCATGATGGAAAATCTGGCAATTCCATTTCTGGGTATATAATCACAGAAAATATAATTACAGTTTCTTGAAGAAATGTCTACAATTCCATTTTCATTGCAGCACTGTCTACAATAGATGAGATATGAGAAAAAAAATCTAATTTCCTGGTGATGGAAGAAAGATAAGGAAATTCTATATATTCATGAATGCTATTTAGCCTTTAAAAAGGGAAATACTGTCACTTGCCACAACATGGATGAACTAGAAATGCACTATTATAGTGAAATAAATTAGACACAGAAAGACAAATATCACATGATCTTACTGATATGTGGAATTTAAAAACGTTGAACTCATAAAAGCAGAGAGTAGAAAGGTGGTTGCCAGGAACTTTGAGGTTGGTAGTAGAACAGGGACATGTTGGTCAAATAATAGGAAGTTTCAGCTGTACAGAATGAATAAATTTTGGAAATCTGTTGTACAGGTTGATGACTAAAATTAATAGGATACTTGAATATAACTAAGCAATATAACTTAAATGTTCTTAACACATACACACACACACACACACACACACACAGACACAGACACAGATAACTATGTGAGGTGAAGGATATGTTAACTAGTTTGATAGTGGTAATCATTTAATGATTTATACATATATCACATCATATCATGCATTCAAAATATGTACAATTTTTAAATTCAATTATAGTTTAGTAAAAAGTAAACTAAAATTCATTCAGAAACAATTATAGTGTTTTTTAACATTGTGGAATAGTTTTTTTCATATCCACTCTGATATTAGTATATATACATATATATAAATTTGAGTCAGATGCTTTGGGGTCATTTTTTTTTTTTTTTTTTTTTTTTTTGAGTTGGAGTCTGTCACCCAGACTGGAGTGCAGTGGCCACTCCCGGCCACTGCAGCCTCGACCTGCTGGGCTCTGGCGATCCTTCCGCCTCAGCCTTCCAAGTAGCCGGAATTACAGGCATGCGCTACCACGCCCGGCTGATTTTTTTTTTTGATTTATTGTAGAGATGAGGTCTCGCTGCCCAGGCAGGTCTCGAACCCGCGGGCTCAGGCAATCCACTCACCTCAGCCTCCCAAAGGCGTGGGATTACAGGCTGAGCCACTGAGCCCGACTGTTTTGGGTCATTTTGAACAAAGTTGAGAAGATGTAAGTGTGTGATTAATATGATCACTTAGCATATTCGTCCTTAATTTCTATATTGTCTGATATGACATTTTTAAATTAGTGTTCTTCCTGGTCTTAATTTTAAAGAATTTCTAATTATTGTTTTCATAGATCTTTTAGACAATCCTATCCCACTTCAATATAATGTATTTTAATTTCAAAGTTTTGCAAGAAGTACTATTTGACTTAATAATTACAAGATGCCATGAAGAAACTAATACATACAATAAGTTGTTGTAATATATGAGAATATGCAAAATTGGCCAATTTGTATATTATTTTAAAAATTAGTAGTCAGTATTATTGGTGCTGTATTAAAGATTTTGTTGTAGTTTTAATCAGAGTGAGGCTTGATGTATTGTTTCTGTTATCATATTTTTGCAGGAAGCAATAACTTAAAAATATGTTTCTATTTCACACATTCAACAGAATATGACATCATTGAATATATCTTAGGTTGTCACAGAGATCATGTTAGTCTTTAGTGATAGTTTGGTAGCTATTACAATCTTGTCTGTTTTGTATTTCCAAATCTTTGAACACAATTTTTCCAATCCATAAAAAGTATGCTATTGTGTAAAATTTTAAAACTCATCATGATCTGAAAATACATTAATAAAATGCTTTTTGAATTCGAATGCAATTAATTTGGAATATTTCATAAATTATAAACCTCTGATATTTTAAGCTGCTTTTTAAAAATGCTGAGCATTTGCAGACGTTTATAATACATCATGTGTTTCCTAAAATTAAAATAATAAATGTATGTTAATTTTAATTATAATCCTTTTAGGTCTAGAAGTAATAGTGGGACTAAACACCAAAAACAATTTCAGCAAGATTTATTTCCCAATTTCCCAATGTAAATTATCATCATTAATTTGCCTTTTCCTGAGTTCTCTCCTATTATAATTAAGAATGCCTCATAAACCAGAAGTTTTATAAGTGAATGAGTTTATATGTTAAAAAGTATTTCACAAACTTTATGAAGATTCTTTCTCAAAATTAAAACAAAAGAAAACATTTATTTACTGATTTTAAAGTTTAATACAGAGAGAAAAAAACTAGAATATTTTACAAGAGTAAGAAGGCAAATTTGATAGATATTGGATGGAAAATAAAACTGTAAAGAAATGGGAATTTATTTTCACATAGGTGATGAGGATCTTTTAGAGCCATTGTATATTTTTACATGAATGGTACATAGTGTAATAGAAAACAATTTTTTTGCTTATTTGTAATGGAAAAAATCTCAGCCACTGGATCTGAGAGCTAAGAAAATATAACAATTTTTTAAAATGAGAGATATGAAAATGAAAAGAAATATAAGGGAATAACTCACAATGAGTTTTAATCCAAGTTCTTTCAAAAATACCTGAATCATGAAAAAAATCTCCAAAATGGAAACTTTATAGCAAATGATATACATAATACAATTTTTGAGATAAATTTTATAGAATATAAAATTATAAGATGTTTACACAAAATTTTGATAAATAATATAATGATAGTACTGACTGCCCTAAAACTGATTGGGAAAATTGTTGAGCAAAACTCAGGAAAAGAAAAACTTGCACAGATGTTTTAATTGCTTTTATCATATTTTCTATCCTTTTAATATGAAATGTTAGTGAGTGACAATGAAATTGTAATGAATTAGAGGCAATTAAAAAATTGTACCGTAGGTATTCAAATAACATCCTCAATAGGTCAGGTACTCAAGGTATGCTCAGAACTAAAACAAATTCACTGAAAATATGATGGCACTAAGAGTGATTAAGTGCATAGTAATTTTAAGTACATAAGCTAAGTAGAATGCTGTAAGACAATGATAATTAATTGTATTGTAAAGGATAATGAATCTGGATAATTTTAAGGTATAAATATATCCATATCTTATATTTAACCCTGAAAATTGTTGCCTAGCGTGTTCTTTTCAAAACAGAGAAAACACATCGGCAATGCAAGGAAATGAATTCAAGATTAGAGAATCAGAGGTGGGTAGGGAGTGGGTAGGGAGAAAAAAGAGAATAACTGATGTGGTTTTAAACTCTTGGTTTAAAATCAGCTGAAAATCAGCTTCTCTTACTTGCTATTTTCATTTGAGTCAATAATTATCCTTTGGTGTAAATTATTTGGAAGTGAGATTTTGACATTTGTTAAAGAAAAAAGTACAAATAATGACTAAAAGTGTCATACACTTATACTTAGTTGCATGCCAAATAGGACGACTTTGCTTGTTAACTCTTTCCTAGCATTTTCTGGCACCATTATCTTATTCTTTTGTTTTCATGAACATTGGAAACGTATATGATATGCAGTATTTCAATATAAGAATACAAGGGAGACACATATTCACAATTGAAAGGTCACTTTTTCAAGCAGTCTTGCAGTGTAAGTCTCTACCTCACACTGATGCCAGTAGTCTTGAGGTCTTGATAGAAAACCCTCAGAACTCGCATGAGATTTCTGAGAAAATATCTGGTGATCACTCTCCTATTCTCTGACTTTGAGAGGCTTCTATTCAAGTTGTAGTGTTAATTTTAAAATGCCCAGTTTCACCTGTACTGAAATCACTTATGTATGCAATTTTGACTTGTACTTCACAACTTTAAAATAAAATAAAATTACATTAAAAATGTACTAATCGACACTTGTTTTGGGTCATAACTATGAATTATTATGATTTATATACATGAAAAAATAACAGTGTTGAGTCTAAGAGGATTTCTATTATTTATTCAGACACATTGCAGATAGTCGTCAGGAATTTTCTGTTTCAAGTGTTGTCTTAAACCCTGGTGATAGAAGGCTATTTGGGTCCAGTGACTAAAGAGAATTGGAATTATGTCTCTGCCTCTTTTGGTCTAACAGAAATAGTACACATTCTCCTCCTTTTTAGATCAATTTTCAAGTTGTGCAAACTTTTTTTTTTTTTGAGTTGGAGTCTCACTCTGTCACCCAGACTGGAGTGCAGTGGCCGCTCCCGGCCACCGCAGCCTCGACCTGCTGGGCTCCGGCGATCCTTCCGCCTCAGCCTTCCAGGTAGCTGGAACTACAGGCGCGCACTACCACGCCCGGCTAATTTTTTGATTTATTGTAGAGATGAGGTCTCGCCAAGTTGCCCAGGTGGGTCTCTAACCTTCGGGCTCAGGCAATCCACTCACCTCAGCCTCCCAAGGCGCGGGATTACAGGCTGAGCCACCAAGCCCGGCTTGTTCAAACTTTCAATTGAAAAATCACAGTCCATAGATCCAGAAGTACATGAGTTTTAAGTCAGATTTATCACCCATTATTATAAAAGTCATTTACCTTTTCTTTTTTGTTGTTTTTTTGAGTCAGAGTCACACTCTGTTGCCTAGCCTGGAGTGCAGTGAGCCACCACACCTGGCCAACTTTTTTATTTATTGTAGAGAGGAGATCTCGCCAATTTGCCAGGGTGGGTCTCAAACCCTGGGCCTCAGGCAGTTCTCTCACCTTGGCCTCCCAAAGTGCTGGGATTATAGGTGTAAGCCACCATGCCTGGCTGTTACTTACCTTTTCAAAGACTCAGTTTTCTCATTTCTACTGTGGGGGAGATAGATTTTTCATGAAGTTATAAAAGTCTTAGCTTTAATGCCTGTGCAGAATCGTTCCTGTATACAAAATTAAAGAAAAAAAAAAACCAAAAAACTGCATGGCCATACAAACTGTATACACTTCAAGCCCTACCTGGATATTCAGTTCTGTCATGCAGTCATTAAGTCTAATATTTTTATTTATGTGAAGATTAAATGGAAAATGCATGAAATGACTTTAACACACGATCCACCAACCAACAACAATATTGAGTCTATTCTGGAGAGTAATTAGAAATTTTATAATTGTTTACTATAAATTTATCTAAAGCAAATGTGATTAAAGGCTATAAATTCTCACTTTGAGGTGGTACACTTGCATATATCAAATCTGAGAATTTATTAGCCCTAGTTTGCTGATATTGATTTTGGTTGCTGGTACAAACTTTAAGATTGAAAAAGGGTATCCCTTAAGAGATCAAAAGTAAACACTGACATAGATGCAGTATTAAATAGGATCAAGGGTTCCTCTTTTAGAGAGATGGCAGGACGAGGATATTGGTGACCAGATCACCAATAAAAACTGTCTAGATCCTCACGAAGAAGATTCTCCCTCATACTTCTGGCACATAGACTATATTCCCCAGTCTACTATGGAGTTAATTATGGTTTTTCGCTGATGTTTTGTCAGTGGAAGTGATGTGCACTACTTCCAGATCTTGTCCATAAAGACTCCCGTGTGCAATGTTTCAATCTCCTCCTTTTCTTCTAGCTGCAAGACCAGTGCTCAAGAACAGAAGCAAGTTGTACCATATTGCGGGTGGCACAGATTCCATCAACCTGAGATTCTGAATGACTTCAAGAAGCATAACCTCTGACTGTTCGTCACCAAAAATAGAAAGTTGGAGTCTCTATGACTTATTCATGTGTGTTAGAAATAAAGCCTCTTATTGACAACCACTGAGCTGAGTAGTTATTTGTTAGAGCAGCAAACATTTTCCTCACATGCACATTGTCTCATTTGTTTGTTTCATTATTTGTTCGTATATTTTTCACGTTAGGGCCTCAGAAAGCATAGCATAAGCTAAAACTGCAGCACTGTTATTTACTTTCTGATATGTGCTTAAGAAATAGAATTCTTATATTGTCATTCAAAAGTATGATCCACATTATGTTGGGGAAAAAATCAGCCTTTAGAATAAGACAAGTTCTAGATATAAATCCCAACTTGAGTCATTACTAAATAACGACTGAATAATTCTTAATGTGACTTAACTTCTCTAAACATCTACAGGCCATTATAAGGATTAGGATGATACATATAAGGTAGAAGTCAGATAAAAGTACTGAAAAATATTAAATATTCCAACTTTTTTTATACAGTAGTTAATTTGCCAGGGACCAAGGGTGCATTTAAGGAGAAAGATCCAACATGTTAATTAAAATATAATGGGATACATGCTGTAAGGAGATATGCACAATGTGACAACGGATTCTGCAAATGGAATTATGAGGTTTACCACAATAAGAGTTGAAATAACATTTCACAAAATACATGATGGTAGAGGTGGCAGTGAATGATGACTGTGACCATAGCAGAGAAGAAAAGAGAAAATAAATCTCTAAAGCATTTTCATAAATAAATATCTTATATGTTTTTATAACACCTCCACTTTAAAACATACATGAAACCAAAGTAAAACAATATAATAAAATTAAAATGACTTATTTATGTGAGTTAGGAATAAAGCTTCTTATTGACAGCCACTAAGTTTGGTAGTTATTTGTTAGAGCAGCAAATATTATGCTCACAAAGACATTGTTTCATTTGTTTGTTTCATTATTTGTTCATATATTTTTCATGTTAAGGCCTCAGAAAGCATAAACTAAAATTTCCATCTTATGGCAAATTTCAGTTCTAAGTCAAACAAAAGTCTTTTTATTGTATACAGTCTTTGGGTTTGTAACCTGTTAAAGAAAGCATCCCATGGGCAAATTGCGCTCCCAGTGATTAGAAAATTAAATGCAACTTTTAATCTTTAATCTTCCCACACGACTGCTCCTGTTAATGTTCTGTTTAGGCATTCCTGCTGAGCCATATCAGTGTACAAACACCCTGAAAAATCCCAGGGTGACAATTAGTCATTGGAAAAAAGTCAGCTTAAGGAGAGAGAATGGGGCAGCTTTTATAGTAGAAGATTAAAGAGTGCCATAATCAACCAGATTTTTCTTAAATAAATTTCTTAATGTAGCATGACCTGGCTAAGTATTTTCAAAAATGATCAAACAACCACTTATGCAGACTTGTTCATAAAATTTGGACATTTAGATGTCTTGTTATAAAAGACATACATAAACAAATTTAAAAAGGTAATTACTGTCACCGATAATCTGATCAACTAAAGAGAAGCTCCAGGCTTTTAAAGTAGTTTTATAATTTTCATAGAGCTATTGTCATATTTAATCATAAAAATGTTAAAGAGAATTATCTATGGGTTTGATAAGGTTAAAGAAAACAACATTTAAAAATTATACTTGTTGACAATTAAAAATAAAAATAAAAACATAAAACACTACTATCTTAAAAGAACAATTTATTTAAATAATAAAAGTATTCTGAAATGAGTATTTGATTATCAATTAAATTATTTAGGCATAGAGAGAGGGGTTAAAGATTTTGGCTTTATATTCCCTACCCTTAATTTAGGAGAGAAAAAACAAATTCAATGTGGCAAAAACTTTTATCTACATATAGAAAGACAAAACAAAAAGAAAGAATAAAGGCAAAATAATTTTTTTATCTTTTTATTTTCACTAAAATCTAATTGATAGCTATCTGTGCAAGGCCATAATAGCCACGATATATTGTGTGCTAATAGAATATAATTAAATGAAATCAAAGAAATAAATATTATATGCAATTATAAAAAGAAACTGGGAATGTTTTCTTATAAATTAATTGAACTATCCATAAAGTAGTATAGTACAGTGTTATATGAAAAGGGACTTAGATTAATTGTAAGTGTATATTTCAAACTCTAGGATAACTACCAAAAACATTTTTAAAAAGACAATCGATATGTTAAAAGAGAAGAGAAAATGGGGGAAAAAAGTGCTCATTTAAAACCATAAAAGGAATAAAAAGATAGGAATGTTATATTTTTAAAAAGGGGAAACAAATGCAATCACTATAAAACAATAACAAATAAAGTAGATATTAATACACCTATATGAGTAATAGCTTTTAATGTGAATTATCTAAATATAACAAATAAAGACAGGGATTTTAGAGTAACTTAAAAACACAAACAAGACCCAACTATATATTGTCTAGAAAAAATCTACTTTACATGTAAAGTCATAAATAGATTAAAAAGGATGAAAATACATACATACATGAAAATAAATACATATTATATATACGTGTGTGTGTGTGTGTGTGTGTGTGTGTGTGTGTGTGTGTGTGTGTATGGTTATATGATGTTAACCCTAATCAAGAAAAAATATGGTAGCCAATTAGTTCCAAACAAAGCAGATTATAAATCAAGGAAAATTATGTCAGAGACAAAGAGGTGTGTTATTAATACTTTAGAGGTTGAGGCAAGAGGATTTATTGAGCACAGGAGTTCAGAAGTTCAACATCAGCCTGAGAAAATCGTGAGATTCTGTTTCAGC
The DNA here is from genome assembly GCF_000164805.1 of Carlito syrichta. Classification (NCBI taxonomy): domain Eukaryota; kingdom Metazoa; phylum Chordata; class Mammalia; order Primates; family Tarsiidae; genus Carlito; species Carlito syrichta. The sequence continues at coordinate 39,370 of NW_007168972.1, forward strand.
AACAAAAAGATTTTTTAAAAATCACAAGAGACTCAAAGATGGTAATTTTATGATGGCTGTCAACTGGTTTTAAATTGTATTAAAACTCATAATGTTCATTTTCTTTCTCTCAGTTCCTGTCAACAAACTTGGTTCTCACAAGTTTTCTGCACCAAACAAGTTCTCTTGGTAGCTGAAAGATAAGGGCTGGTATTCATAAAGGTTGTCATCTTGTGCTCTGTATTTACATAGTGTTTCTTAGTAACCTAAAGTTGAAAAAGACTTCTAAATCTACTGCTTACTTTTTGAGTAAAAGGCTTCCACTTTAAATTATGCTGACGGACATGTTTGGTTTCTATTGAGGTCTGAAAATAAATTTCCTCAGCTCTTAATTAGAAATAGTTATATGCATTTTATAGTTGTTTTAAACATCAATTAAGATACTATATATAGAGATTGTCAAGCATCAGGGTGTGTCACATTACTATCATTTATTGATCACTTGCTTTGTACTAAATCTATTAATCTCACAATAACCCCATAATATAGGTATTATTTTTGTAGATATTTGAAATGAGGGAAAGTTGTGGTTTGATGACATTAAGCAACTTATTCATGATTGTTCTAGCTGGTGAAGAAGCTAAGATCCAAAATTAGATACAGTGAATCCTAAGTTGATACTCTGTACTACTAACGTATCATCTATAAGGACTTCTATTCTTCAAGGTCTATGTTATTTGAAGGCGCAGTTTCTCAATCATTAATGAATATAATAATATCTAATCTCTATTTCCATATAATTGGTTGAATGTTTAATTGAAAAAGAAGTATGCATTGTGTTTTAAGAAAAAAACATATCAGTAGAATTGCTATTATTAATTAATGATATGTATTTGTTAGTATTATATTTCTTTATTTTTATATAAATAGTAACAAAATAATGTTAATATAACAGATTTATTACTTCAAAATTATAAAATGTTCAACCTGTTTTTAACTCACCATCACCACAAATTCAGATAAAGGCAATAATTTCTTTCCTACAAATTAATTTAAAACTTTTTTTTAACTTGAGATTCTTAATTTAATTATATCTTCGAAATCCCATTAGTCATATAAGGTAAAATATTCACAGGTTAAAAGAATCAGTGCATTTTGGAAGGCCATTATTTAGCCTAATGCATTTTCCTAGTTAAGAGATTAATTTCAGGGTGAGGTTGAGAAACTGCTTCTTAAAAACCAAATGTTAAAAAGTATATATAAATTAAAATAAGTTAAAACACTTGAAAAAAATTTGGTATTGAAAAACTTTTAGTTAATCTAAAGTGCTTAAATTTTTAAAAATTAAAATTGTGTATATGAAACAGAGACATCATAAACACAATGTTAAAATATTCATTATATATTTTTTAGACATTTGTATTAAAATAAGTTTAAAAAAATTGCCTTTTTTTTGGAACCGGTGTCATTCTGTCACCCAAGCTGGAGAGTAGTGGCATGCTCACAGTCACCGCACCCTTGACCTGCTGAGCTCAGGTGTTCCTACCTCCTCAGCCTCCCAAGTAGCTGGAACTACAGCTATGTGTGCCACCACGCCTGTCTAATTTTTTTATTTATTGTAGAGAACAGGTTTCGTCAAGTTGCCCAGGCTGGTCTCGGACTCCTGGGCTCAAGCAATCCTTTCACCTCTGCGGCCCAAAGTGCTGGGATTACAGGTGTGAGCCACCATGCCCTGCAAATTTTGCATTTTAAAACACACTTATCTTGTTATTGTGAATAAATGCATGGGGCACATAAACAGTATGAAGGTAAAGTCTTATGTGTTGCACCGTAAAATAATATTTTTTATATTGAAAATAAGAGATCAACAAAAAGATACATGTCACACATTCAAATGTGATTTTTAAACAAATTTTTTAGAAGTAAGCTTCAAATATTATTTTTCTTATTGTGTAACTTATAAAATAGAACGCATAGCATACTGAAATATGTATGTACATAACTTAAAACTAACAGAAGCAGTGAGACTTGTAAACTATAAAGACTCTTTGCCTCTGACCTGACAAAATAAGTATAGCCCAGTAATTCTGTGTTTCTTTGAGCCACTGTTGGCTATCTTGAAGAAGCAAGGATATTGGCAGTAGGTCTGAGATTAATTTTGAATTCATTATATGTTCTGTTCTGATGTTCAAAATAAGAAAGAAGATAGACTGTGCAAACTACAACCTGTAGTATTTCACATCTACTCTAAGCAAGACTATAGAAACAAATATATAAGTCATTATTTGTTGGCAGATAGCAGGAGAAAAAGCACTTAGGAGAGAAACTGAAATTAATGCCTTTGGAACAGAATACTAGACTAGATATAGGTTAACATAAAGATAATTTTCTAATTGTACACAGTAGCATACTGGTTCTACAATAATAAGTGCTATTCTGTATAAAATCACTTAGTAAGCTACTTAACTTTTGAAGTATTTAGAATACTTCTTAGAAACAGAAAGCAGATTTGTGGTTGTCAGAGGTTGTGGGGAGGGAAATAGGAAAAGGGGACATAATGGGTTTGAAATTTCCCCTTGGGGTAATAAAAAGTTCAGGAACTAAATAGTGGTGGTGATTGCACAACACTGTGACTGTACTTAATACTACTGAATTTCACACTTTATAATAATGAACATGGTCAATTTTATGTTATGCATACTGTACCACAACAAAAAATACAGTTCTCTGACCATACATTTGAAAAGTGGGTAAAAAAAATAAATGTCCCAGAATCTTTATTTTGAACTTTCACATCAGGAGATTTTGAAATGCAGCTATATTTGTGAGTCACTATTTTGATATCTTATTCTGTGTTAACCAACAGTTTGGATAAAGTTATGAGTCTGCATCTATTATCTCTTTCTATATAATAAACACTCCAAAACAACAAACCAAAACTACAGCAAAACGTGTACTTTGCTCATGACCCTGGAGATTGAGTCCATTTGGAAGTTCTTACTTGGATTCTCTCATGTGTTTGCAGTCAGAAGGTGGTTGGGGCAGGGATCATCTGGCAACCCCATAGCATTGTTTTCTTCTATTCTATTAGTTTGGGCATCCACAGACATACTCCAGAGTTCAAGGAAACGGTCAGTTGACTACAACTCTTGCAGTCATATTTGAAAAATTCAACCTGTTAGAGGGCATATCCTTCAAATTTGTAGTGAATATGCAGCCAAGATCCCAGAATATTTGAAAACTTGAGTTCAACTTACCAAGATGAAGTCTGAGTTACAGTTATGTGCTTTTGCAATTGAACCACCTACATGTGGAGAATGAGGAAGCGTAGCAGCAGCATGGAACACAAGAACCTGGGGTTATAGGCAAAAGCAATGTCATTCTCAGTTAGCAAATTAGTTTATGCTGTATTCTTACAAAAAAGCAAAAAATTAATAATTTATTTTTCTATATGTATTGGTCAGAAGATATTTATTCATATATTATAGAGTTGGAAAAGTGAACATTTTGTATTCTTCTCATTGTGCTGTAAGTTTATCCTAAATATATTATTTCACTGAATATACACAAAAAATTTCCAAAGTGTTTTCGTTTCCTTGAGTATTTATTCCCTCTTCTTTCAAATAATGGTAAAAATAATGTTGAATATTACATGCTTACAACCTCCATCCATTCTATGCTGCCCAATGTGGGATTATTTCTAACAGATTAAATCATAAAATTAAAATCACTCTGTCAAAGGGCAAATGCCTTATATACCTCTTTCCCACCTTCCTTCTTTCCTTCTTTCTTTCTTTCTTTCTTTCTTTCCTTCCTTCCTTCCTTCCTTCCTTCCTTCCTTCCTTCCTTCCTTCCTTCCTTCCTTCTTTCTTTCTTTCTTTCTTTCTTTCTTTCTTTCTTTCTTTCTTTCTTTCTTTCTTTCTTTCTTTCTTTCGAAAGCAGGATTTATTGAGAGGAGAGAAAAGCTCCCACAGTGGGAGGGGATCCAAAGGGGTTACGGCTCACCTTTTTTCCATAAATAATTGTTTTGAGCTTCCCTGCACTTATATTACTGGTCAATTTTATTTACCACCACTGCTAAAGAGTTTCAACTATAATGCATATTTATAGATATCATCATATTTTTTTCTTAAAACCATCCCGGAAGTTAGTGTGTATTATGTATTGCTTCCACTGCAAATAATAGATGAGTAAAACCGGGTTTAGGGAGGTTAAAACATTTGCCTCAACTTTCCTAGATCACAAAGCCAAGATTCTCTATATTCTGACTCCAAAAGTTAATACCATTCTAGTGTACTGTGTAGAATGTACAAATGATAAACACAGCTCAGAATACTTAAATTAAATGTCCAAAGTTACAGAGAGCCTATGTCTCAGGCCAGTCTGTTTAATATTCTTTCCAATTGTTAATGTTTTCTGTAACACTAAAATAGGAATTTACAAATATTTCTTGCCAGAGGAAAAAAAGACAAGGCAATTGTAGATTGCATAGGAAACAATCTACAATGAACTATTCCCTTGTAAAATTATTTTTCTGAAATAACTATCCCATATTGATAAAATTTAAGGACTGGATACAACAAATAAAATACAGATATTTCCCAAAGCTTTTTCATTTAGAGAACTTGGAGTTTAGCATTAACTGGGTACTTATTAAACCTAACAAGTTTGATTTTAATAAATATTGGTTTAACTGGTTGAAATATTATGAAAGTAATTTACAGCTTTTTTTAAAAGCAAAGAATTTATTACTTAAAAACAGAATTTATATGTATAATTTGTAGATCATTGCACTTACTATGTTAACATTTAAATAGCATACTAATTGTACATATTTATGGGGTATATGTGCTATTTGATACAAGTATGTAATGTGTAATTATCAAATTAATCGGGGTACCTATAACCTCAGGCACTTAGTGGTTTTAGGAACATTTCAATTCCACAGTTTTTATTATTTGGAAATATGCATGCTTTTAATTTTGCTTGTTTGCTTAATCCCTGTTAATAATTCTCAAAACTGGGAGATTAAAAAATAAGTAAATAAATCTGTATGTTCTCTTTGTAACACATTATGTTTTTCTTGCAATCTCCATGCTCACTGGTCAAAAAACATTTTCAGAAATCTGTCTCCAGATATCCTCTACAAAGGCTTTTTGAAGTCCAATATTAATATATTATGAAATCTGACTCATTGTCTTATAGTTTACTGAAAATGTGATTAAAAAGTGACTGTTTTTGAAAATGGAGTAGAATATAAGAAGACAACACAGTATAAATTTTACTAGTTCCACCATTGCACACTGCACTGACTTTTTCCCCCCTCTTTGGCTATAAACAAAATGAAAGTCAACTTGGAGTATCAGAACAGTGTTACTGGGCAGAAAGTTGAGAATCTTTTCTCACACCAGGGAAGAATAAATTGTATCATTTTCTCGAGTCTTCAATGATTTTCATCACTATTCTTTATTCTTTTTTTTTGAGAGCAAAAGCAAAGAGTAGTTTATTTAGCAAAAGTGACAGGTGACAGTACACTCCAAAGAATGGAGCGGGCCTAAGATGAGAGTAGCTTAAGAGCCCATTCTTTTACGGCATCATACCCAGAAAAAAGAAACGACGAATTTTGAGTCTTAAAAGGATGCTCCAATGTTCTCGGTTCGTCTTATATAATGGATATTATATTATGTCTTCAGAATAACCTTGCCACACTCTCCAGCCACAACAATATCTTATATAAGCAAAGAAAGCAGTAGTTGAGATATTGAAGGCATCATTTCTATATGAGGCCCTAGTGTGGACATATATGCTTTAATTTCAGTGTAGACTTAAGAGGTGAGGAGTATTGTAACAATAAGAAAAAAGTTTCAGATTCAAATCAGACTGGTGTAGACTTGATATTATATCTTCCCAGCAATAGCATATCTAAAGAAACAGCACAGTGTCATAGAGCAGAATGAAGAAAGAGTTGGGCTAGTTATGGGATATCTGAAGTTTCAGTCCCCCTTTTAAAAAGTGAGTATAGTTCTGATAACTATAATAAACTATCAAATCTATTATACTTGTCTATTTTTCTCTTGTGTATAAGTACCCAAGTGCTATTTTTTCTTTATTATTCTGTTACGGGTTAAGCATCCAAAGTTAAATGGTGCTCAAGACACAGTGCTTTTGCAAAGTTTATATTTTCCTCTCAAAATAAAATGTTGAGTCTTATCTTTATTATAATAGGTTTTTAATGAATGTCAAGTGTGATTCTCAGGATAAAATATAGATTTCCATATATAAAACAGAAGCTCCATTCTCCTTTTCTAAAATTTAATGTGAACCTGAGTTTAGATATTTTGGATATATAGAAACAAAATCAACTCAAATGAATACATTTGTAAAGTTTTCAAAAACAAAACTTATTACAAAGTATTTCTTACTATCTCAAACAGTTCAAAAAAATAAAAAGGTAGGATTGTGTGCTAGCAATTTCTACAAATGTTGCTCTTGTTTCTCATAGTCAGACATGATTTAGCATAATCAGATATAACATTAAAACCTATAAAAAGGAGCTCACCCTTTTAATTGTTCAAACTTTGATAAAGGAGACACTAAAGGTTGTTCTCTGTAAAGTTGCTATCTATGTAAATTTTATCAGTTTTTACTCGAAAGAATACCTCATAAAATATACAGACTGTTTGCTTTGTATTTTAAAATACAAACATATTTTTACAATGGCGTTTTGAAAAAGACCAAATCCAAGCTAATACCCAATTTTAAAAAGTCATTGATTAGAATTCTGTTTAATCTGCACTTTCACGATGAAGCATTTTTCATGAGACTTCTTATCTTGATTGGAAACATCAACAAACTAAATGATTTTATGATTTTGAATGTTTTTGTGCCCAATATTTTAGTGAATAATGATTTTTAAAAAGGCATAATCTCTTTCTTTACTAGTGCTTAGTATAGTGAACAAAAATCCATCAGAAGTAAATTTCCATGAGCACAAGGGATTTTGCTCTGTTTTCTTTACCTTGGAGCCTTTAGTAACACTTAGCACATTACATAGGTATTTCACATACACATATATATTTGAAATTATGATCAATTAACCAATTATAGAAATAAATAATGCTTAATTAATATTTTATTGTCTTTATGTGATAAGAACATTAGTTGCTTAAACTCTATCACAGATATAAAAGCATGGGAATGAATATATATACGAACACAAATACATTATATGATCTCTCGGCATCATTTTTGCATCATTTTAGCACAGTTTGCTCCTCCCTTCTTTAAAAATTTTCTGTATCTGACTTCTTTTTGCAAATTCACTCTCCTAGTTTTCCCTACCTCATTGGCTCCATCTTTTGTTTTGATTTTTATGGCTGGCTTCTCTAGCTCTATGTAAACTCACATATTGAAGTATCCTGTCTCCCTAAATAAGCGTTTTGCCCAACCTGAAAATGGCACACGAGGAAGAACACCACAAAAATAGAAATTTATTTATTAAAAAATTGTGTGTAATATTTATTCTTACATGCTTAAACTTCAGTAACTGTCAAAGTACTCTCCGTTTGATGCAGTATACTTATTCAGATTTTTTTTCACTGTTCAAAATGGTTTTTGAACTTATCTATTTTGATACCTTTTAGTGCTTCTGCCGTTTTTGCTTCACCTCTTCCACAATGGGAAAACATTTCCCTTTAAGGATTTTTTTATTCAGTCGGGGAAACAAAAACAAATAATGCTTGGAATGAGATTGGGTTAATAGAGAAGAGGGGGCATAGGAGTCATGCTGTTTTGTTAAAAACTGCTGAACACTCAGCATGGTATGGGCAGGTGTGCTTGCAAATCACCCATCATGAAATGGGTCAATGCATTAAAAGAATCTAAAAAAAAAAAATTTCATTGAAGCTGAATGCAGCCTCTCACAACATTGCTAGCTGGTACACTGATGCTGATGGAGTCTTAGAACACTGACCTAGCAGGGAAGCCTGTACTATAAGGAGCCCACTCTAAAGAAAATAATTCCAGATATTTTTGGATCTGCACTTGTACACATTTTTATTCACTACCTACAACATTCTAGAGCAACCTCTGAATTCTGAGCCTTCTAATTAAGACTATCACTCCACTTAACTATTGGCCAAATTAGAGTGAAACTGATGTTTTCTGCAACCTGCTCCCGCATCTCTCCTTTTCTACTAACCCTCACAGTCTTACCAGAACTATTTCCACTAAACTTCTTATCATTAGTTAAATAGCCCACCACAAAAACATGTAAAAGAATTTCAGATCATTTATACTATTTCTCACTCTATACCTCATAGGGTTTTGTATGTTTCCTTTTCTGATCACATTACTGAGTGTTGCGCCTTTGATAACTCATAAACAGTCACTATTAACATCTCCTATATTCTCTATTTTCTATCTAAATGACCATTTCATCAATTGAATAAAGTAGAAGCTAACTTGTGTTATGTTCTGCTCTTCCCATAGCCTTCTCAAGAGCAGATGCTTTATTCTCCAACTGATTCTCTACCACTGACTTAGAGGAGGGACAGATGCTCATTTTGCACATCATTGCTACTTCCTGACCATTCACTTTCTATCTCTACATTTGAAAAATGTATGCCACTCGACAACACTACACACCCTCTCTCCATTTGAAGTTGCCTTATGGAGCTGATATTATTACTCCTAATTCATTGAGGACTTCTGCTCAGAAAAGAGATGACTGTGATACTCAAATGGAAGTGGTAATAATACGCTTTTGAAAGACTTCAAAAAGTTTGTCCATTAAATAAATAAATATTCATATAAATTTTGTTGAAAATTTGATGCTGTTTTTCTAATTACTGTCATGTGCATTGAATATTCATGGAACATCTCTGAAGGGTTCTTAAATTGTACTTCTGTATAAAACAAAGTTATAATTTCAATGTTATGTAACTGAAATGTTGGACTATAGACATTTACTATTCAATAATTATCCTTGGAGTTGTCTACATATATCTCTTGCAGTTAAGCACAAACATGTGACAAGTAATATCCTATGGATTGTGAGTGGAAGATCACTTCTAGGTCAAAGCATTTAAGAGCTAGTATGTCTTTTCGTAGTGTGCCTCTTTCCCTGTTGCAATGACCTAAGGATACATATGTTCTGCTGTTCAATCGTCAGTTTACTGTTTTTATTATTATTTATGAATAAATATGTAAAACAAAACCTGAGGTAAATTTTTTATTAGAAAGAATTAAACTGTCATCTTTATTAAGTAATTGAAAGTCAGGGGATGATTTGTAACTTAGAACTTAACTTTTTCTATCCTGGTTAAGATAGTATGATGATCTCTTGCTTGAATAGCGATCATTCCCCTCCTTCCTTTTGATAGTGTGTTCCTGGTAAATGACAAAGTTTAATTTACATTCTGAGTCTCTGGCCTTTTTGGTTTTTTTGACAATGATTTTGAGTAACTTTATTATATTTTCTTTGAATATTCATGCTCCCACTTTCCTAAAATGGGAGTATGAATAATCATAATCAGTCACTATTAACATCTCCTATATTCTCTATTTTCTGTCTAAATGACCATTTCTTCTACCTTCTCTCTGAAATACTTTTTTTCTCCTCATCCATCCTTAACTGATGATATTTCATATTTTCTGAGAAAATAGAAGTTATCAGATGATAATAAGATCCCAATACCTCTTCATTAAGTTGCATTTCTAGCACTCTACTCTGCTTTCTACTATACATGAGTTCTCCACAGTGCTCTCAAAGGACAATTTCTCCTCCTATGTACTGAACTACATCACATGTTCTCTACTCAGAGAAATAAAATCACCTCATATTTCCTGCATCACCCATTTTCCCACTCAAATGTGAAAAATATGAACCTATTTCTCCCATCTTAAAAATAATCTTTAGCTACAAGTTTTTCCTCAATTTTTGTTTCCTTTTACATTTTAAAATATATTGTTATCCTTAATAATTTCTCTCCTCCTATTCTTTTAAGAATTTTCTATAATCAATTTTTTATACATATGACTCTTTCAAATTTGCTTCTCAGTCAAAATTATTTCCATATCCCTAAATTTGATTATCAATACAAATCTGAATTTTACTTGACAAATAAACAACATGTTGAAATGTAATGATTGCTTCTCAAAGTATTTTCTATATGTTGCTTTCAGAATACCTAATCCTTGGTTTTCCTCTGACCCCCAATGCCATTCTTTCTCAGTCTCCTTATCAGTACTGCCACTTTATCTTGACTTATTTTAATGTATCTAATTTCTAGCTTTATAGTATGTGTCTTCACTACTTACCTTTACTCACTTTCTGATTTCGTTCAGTCTGGAAACTTAAAGGCATTTTAACATTGATGTTTCCTAAATGCATATCTCTAGATTAAACCAGTATTCTTAATTTGAGATTTATATATTCAGCTACTTGCTCGATGCTTTCATTTTAATTCTAGTAGACAAATAAAATTATTAAAACCAAATATTTATTAAATTATTTGGTATGAAAATGATACATATTATTTTCAATCATAGACCTTCAGCAGAAGGTTACTGTTAGTTCCAACCACAGTTGTGATATCTTCGCATGGATCTGTTTTAGCCATCTCAAACTTGACAAAGTTAAATGGAGATCTTAATGTTCTGTCCTATTCATGTATGCTTTTTTCCAGTCTTCATTATCCCAGTCAACTGTGCATTCATAGGAGCCACAAATCTAGAAGTTAGTCTTGATTATTTTAAGCCCCTCTTTTGCATATCCAATCTGTCAGTCGCTATGCTTCACTCTATTTCTACAATAAGTACTTACTTCATCAAATTTGATCATTGTTATTTATACTTTACATTATGCCACCATGAGTTTGTAACCAGACAGCCATTATAGCTTTCTAATTGGTCTTTCCGTTTTCTTATCTTTCTAAGATTGATAGTCCTTGCAGCACGTAGCATCACTATAATACAAATAAAGGTATAAGCTCTCATTTAAATTAGTGGATTGCCATCTTTCATATAACCAATGACTAAGAGTATGACTTATGAAAACTTCTTTTTAGTTGTGGGGTAAAAGTGAGAATTTACTACATAAATAAGTTGCATGCAGGTAAAGTTTGGGTTCCTAGCTGGTCCTCTCGCTCTCTCTCTGATAGTAGACTAGGTTCTCAGTGTATTGCTAAATGCTTCTGTTCCTCTTTTTTCCCTCTCTACCCTAGCAGTGCCCAGCATCTACTGATCCCACTCTTGTGCTCATGTTACCAGTGATCAGGGACCTCTTATAAATGAGAACATGTGTCATTCAGTTCTTTGTTTCTGTGACAGTTCACATAGCATGATGGCCTCTAGGTACATACATGTCACTACAAAGGCCATGATTTTGTTCTTCTTCATGGCTACATAATATTCCACTGTGTGCATGTACTACTTTTTCTTTATCCAGCACACTTTTGATGACATCTGGTTTGTTTCATGCTTTTGCTGTTGTGAATAGTGCTTCAATAAACATGCATGTGCAAAAGTCTTTTTGGTAGAGCAATTTATGTTCTGTTGGGTATATTCCCAGAAGAAGGATTGCAGAATAGTATGGTTGATCAATTTTTAGTTTTTTGAGAAATCATCACACTATTTTATACAGAGGTTACATTACCACCAATAGTATAGAAGCATTCTTATTCTCATCAACTGTGCCAGCACCTATTGCTTTTTGACTTATTAGTGATAACCATCCTTACCAATGTGAGGTGGTATCTCATTTGTATTTCTTTGATGATTAGTGAGACTGAGTATTTTCATGTGTTTGTTGGGTTCTTGCATGTCTTACTTTGAGATGTGTCCATTCATGTCCTTTGCTGACTTTTGAATGGATTTGTTTTTCCTTTCAATTCATTTGATTTTCTTGTAGAACCTAGATATTAAGCCTTTGTCAGATGCACAAGTTGAGTTTTTTTCCCCCCATTACTTGGGTTATTTCTTTACTCTTCTAATGATATTTTTTACTGTGCAAAAACTTTTCAGTTTGATGAGGTTCTACCTGTCAATCTTTGCTTTTGCTGCATTTGCTTTTGTTGATTTGTCATGAAGTTATTACCTACTGCAATGTCCAGGAAGGTATTCCTCACTTTTCTTTCTGATTCATATACTTTTAGGTTTTCACATTTAAGTCCTTGACTCATTTTAAGTTAACTTTTGTATATAGTGATAGGTAGTCTTCCAATTTTATTTTTCTGCATGTGGCTAGATAGTTTTCCTGGTACCATTTGCTAAATATGATTTCCTTTTCCCCAATATTTGTTATTTATGACTTTGTCAAAGATGAGTTGGTTGAGGGACCAAAGGTTTATTTTTGGATTCTCTGTTACATTCTATTGGTCTATATGTCTATTCCTATAACAATACCATGCTGTCTTGATTACTGTAGCCTTGAAGTGAATTTTAAAGTCTGGAAGTCTGATGCTTCCAACTTTACATCTTTTATTGAGAATTGCTTTAGCTACTTATGCTGTTTTGTTGCTTCCATATGAATTTCTGTATTGTCTTTACTAGCTCTGTATAAAATAATGCTAACAATTTTGTAGAGATGGTATTGAATTTTTAGATTGCCTTGGGCAGAATGGACATCTTGATGATATTCATTCTTCTATGAACATGGGGTATTTTTTGATTTGTTTGTATCATCCTAGATTATTTGAGCAGTAGTTTGTAGTTTTCATTGCAAAGGTCTTTAACTTTTCTGATTAGGTGGATGTTGAGGGTTTTTGTGTGTGTGTTTGGCTATTGTACATGGAATTGTGTTTTTTATTTGGTTCTCAGCCTGCTATTGTTGGTGTGTAGAAATATAACTGTCTTATGTATTGATTTTGTATCCCAGGACTTATCAAAGTCATTTATCAGTGTGAGGAGGTTTTTGGTAAACTCTAGGGATTTCTAGGTATAGAATCATATTATCCAGAGAGAGAGAGATAACTTCCTCTTTTCCTATTTGGATTCCCCTGATTTCCTTCTCCTGCCTAATTGCTCTGGCTAGGACTTCCAGTAGTACTACGTTGAATAGGATGAATGAAAGTGAGCATCCTTGTCTTGTTCTAGTTCTTAAAGGGAATGCTTTCAGCTTTTGCGCATTAAGCATGATGTTGGCTGAAGATCTGTCATAGATGACTCCTATTGTTATGAGGAATGTTGCTTCTATGCCTAGGTGTTTGTCTGTTTTTATCACGAAGGAATGCTGGGTTTTATCAAATGGTTTTTCTGCATCTAATGAAATAATTATATGGTTCTTTATTTTACACTTGTTTATGTGGTGAATTACATTTATAGCCTTATGAATGTTGAACCAGTCAGGCATTCCAGGAATGAAGACTACCTAGTTATGATGGTTGATCCATGAAATGTGTTGTTGGAAACAATTTTCTAGAATATTGTTGAAAATTTTTGCATCTAAGTTCATCAGAGAAATTGGCCTGCAATTCTCTTTCCTTGTTGAGTCTTTGCTAGTTTTGGGTATGAGGATGATATTTAGCTTTATAGAATGAGCTATGAATATTTCCTTTCCTCTCAACTGACTGGGATATTTTCAACAGAATTGGTATAAGCTCTTTCTTGTATGTCTTTTCAACTGAGAAACCATCTGGTCCAGGGCTTCTTTTTGGCAGGGAGGTTTCTTATAACTGAGTTGATTTCTTGGATTGTTGTTGGTTTGTTTAGAGTTTCAAATTTTTTTCTGTTTCAACCTTGGGAGGTTGTGTGATGCCAGAAATTCCTCCATTTCAACTTGATTTTCTAGCTTATTTGCACACAGATATTCAACACAATCTCTTATAATCTTTTGAATTTCTTCAGGGTCAGTTGTAACATTACCTTTTTCATTTCTAATGGTGCTTATTCAAAATTTCTCTTTCTTTTTCTTAGTCAATCTATCCAGGGTTATGCCAACTTTATTTATCCTTTCAAAGAGTCAGCTTTTCATCTTGTTGACATTTTTAGCCTCTATTTCCTGCAATGGTTAATTTATTTTAGTAATTTGAATTTTCCTGTGGAATTTAGGATTTAATTGTTCTTGCCTTGCCAGTTTCCTTAGGTATAATATTAGGCTGTTTACTTGAGATCCCTCTATTTTCTTGATGTGTACATGTAATGATATAAACTCCCCTCTCAGCAGATTTCATAGTATCCCAGAGATTTTGATATTATGTCTTTGTTTTCATTTATTTCCAGGAATCTTTTTTATTTCTATCTTGATTTCTGTGTTGACCTCAAGATCATTCAGAAGCATGTTATTAATTTCCATGTATTTGTGTATTTTGGGGGGAGGTTGTTGGTGGTGATATTTATTTTTATCCATCTGTGATCTGAGTAGATGCAAGGTATTATTTCAGCCTTTTGAAATTTGTTCATGCTTAATTTATGCTCCAGAATATGATTAATCTTGAAGTACGTTTCATGTGCTAATGAGTAGAATGTATACTTTGTGGTTGTTGGGTGAAGACGTCTGTAGATGTCTAACTGGTCCAATTGGTCAAGTGTTGAGTTTGGGTTCTGGATTTTCTTTTTTTGCCTCAGTGTTCTGTCTAGAATTGTTAGGGGGGTATTAAAGTCTCTGACAGTAACTGTATGGCTATCTATGTCCTCTTTTAGTTTACACACCAATTGTTTTATAAATCTAGGGCACCTGTGTTGGATGCATATAAATTAAAAATGGATACTTGCTTGTGGATTGAGCCTTTTATTATTATGTAGTACCTTTCAGTGTCCTTTTTTATTTTTATTGGTTTTAAGTTTGTTTGTCTGATATAAAAATAACTACCCTTGCTTTATTTTGTTTTTCATGTTTTTGGAATATCTTTCTCCAGAATCTTACTTAGAGTTTGTGGATTTCCTTTGTAATGAGAAGTGTTTCCTAGAGGCGGCAGAATCTTGGATCACGTTTCTTTATTCTGTTTGTTACCTTATGTCTTTTTAGTGGCACTTTCAGTCCATTAGTATTTAAGCTAATTGTCGATATGTGTAGGTTTATTCTTGTCATAACCCTCTTAAGAGGTTGCTTTGAAGGCCTAACATCTAGGATCTACAAGGAACTCAAAAACACTGAAAAGAAAAAAAACAAAGAGCCCCTTTAAAAAGTGGGCATAAGACATGAATAGACACTTCTCAAAAGAAGATATATGAGCAGCCAATCAACTTCTACACTGTTGGTGGGAGTGTAAACTAGTGCAACCTCTGTGGAAAGCAGTGTGGCGATTCTTAAAGGCTCTAAATACCAACCTCCCATATGACCCCGCAATCCCCCTACTGGGAATATATCCTGAAGAACACAAATCACTCTATGAAAAAGATACCTGCACACGCATGTTTATCGCAGCATTGTTCACAATAGCAAGAACCTGGAAATAGCCATGCTGCCCGTCAAAAGAGGACTGGATTAAAAAAATGTGGTACATATACACGATGGAATACTACGCAGCCATAAAAAAGAACAAAATCATGAATTTCGCTGCAACCTGGATGGAACTAGAGTCTATAATACTGAGTGACCTCTCACAGAAACAAAGATCCGAGTATCACATGTTCTCACTCATATAATGAACCTTAAACATCCAATGCAGTACTATACGAAAATGACTGACCGTACTGGGAAACTATGGTGGGGGGAGGGAGATGGGATTAACAGTAGCAAATATCTGTCTGGGAACGGGGAAACACTCCATATCAACAGGGTACCTGAATGAAACACAATTGTATACTTAATTCTTAACTGTACCCCACAACGTCACACACACAAAAAATGCTCAGCTCACTCATCATCGGAGAAATGCAAATCAAAACCACATTGAGATACCACCTAACAACTGTAAGAATGACCATCATTAATAAAACAAACAACAACAGATGCTGGCGAGGATGTGGAGAAAAAGAGATACTTCTACACTGCTGGTGGGAATGCGGACTAGTACAACCTTTTTGGAAGACAGTGCAGCAATTTCTGAAAGAACTGGAAATCGACCTTTCATATGACCCAGCAATTCCCCTGTTGGGAATATACCCGGAGGAACTCAAATTATTCTACAAAAATATACCTGCACACGTATGTTTGTTGCAGCTCTGTTCACAATAGCAAAAACATGGAACCACCGCGTTGCCCATTGAAGCGGATTGGAAAAAAAAAATGTGGCACATATACACAATGGAATATTATGCAGCCACAAAGAAGGACAAATATATGGACTTTGCAGCAAATTGATGGATTTGGAGTCGATCATACTCTGATTTATCACAAAAACAAAGAACTGAGCTCCATATGTTCTCACTCATAAGGTGATCTTGAACAATTATAATGCTGTAAGAAAGTGATTGACAGTAGTGGAAAACTGTCAGGGGAGGGGAGTGGGACTGGCAGTTGAGGGGAACTGCTAGGGGAGGGAGGGGCATACCTCATCAACAAGGGTAATTGCATGATCAATGTTTGTATACCTAACCCTGAATTGTACCCCACATCTTTATAATAAATAAATACATTTTTAAAAAGGAGGTTGTTTTGTTCCTTCTTCCTCATCTTTATTTTCATTTTCTTTGTCTTTTGATTTTTTGGTTGATAGGTATGGTCTGTCAACTCTGTGCTTGCATTTGCTTTTTGCTGTGAGGGTACTGTTTTCTTAATTTCAGTGTTCAGAACTTTTAAAATTGTCTCTTGAAGGGGTATTCTGGAGGTGATATATTCTCTTAGAGATTATAAGTCTGGGAATGATTTTAATGGTCCATCATTGATGAAGCTTAGCTTGGTGGGATAGGAAATGCTTGGCTAGAATTTCTCTTCTTTATGAACATCAAAGATGGGACCCAGTCCTTTGTGACTTCAAGGATTTCTGCTGAGAAGTCTGGGGCAATTCTGATGGGTCTTTGCCAATAAGTGGTATGTCTTTTTTCTCTAGCTGCCTTTAAGATTTGTTTCTCTCATGCTTACCTTATGGAGATGGATTACTATGTTTTGGAGATGGTCCTCTCATGTAATATCTTGCCAGGGTTCTCTGGGTCTCTTGTGTTTGGATGGTCACCTCTCCAGCAAGATAGTAAAAATTTTCTTGAATGATCTCTTAGAAGGCTTGTCCAGGGTGTTTTCAGTGTCCTCTTCTGTCTCAGGGATGCCAATCAACGATAGATTTTGTCTCTTTACATAACCCCACGCTTCTCATATGTTTTGCTTATTCTTTTTAAGTCTCTTCTCCTTTTTTTTGGTTCAATATTTTAATCATCAAGCCCTGAGATTATTTCTTCTGTCTGGTCCATTCTGCTGCTTAGGCCTGTCATTGTGCTTTGAAATTCTAGGAAGGAGTTCTTCATTTCCAGGATTTCAGATTGAACCTTTCTTATATTGGTCAGTTCAACTTTTATTTCCTGCACTTCTGTTGTTGCTTGGGTGATCTTTGCTTCCAACTTCTCATGTTTTCCTTGGCTGTTTTTGCTATCCGTTGTCTGAATTCTGTGTTTGACATCAGAGAACGGCCATTCTGAATGGGTTCCATTATTTAGGGTCTGGGAGACACTTTTGTGGGTGCTGCTACCCCAATTCCACCTCTCCTGCTAAGCAGTGCTCAGAATGAAAAGTGACTTTCCACTGCAAAGTTTTTCCTGCAGCTGGGCTGACCAGACTGCTTTCTATCCCCCACCACCCCCGCCCGCCTAGTTGCAAGCTCTTTGAGGGAATCAAGAGGGGAATTGGGCCCCCTGGTCACTGCAGTAGCTCTGCCAGGGTGGCAGTGCCATCCACTGCTCAAAAGAGCACACAAGTGTAGACCAGGTTGCCAATGTCCCTATTAACTCTTCCTCTCCCACCAAAGGCCATGATCAGTGCTCAAAAGTAGCAGAATCCCTGCCATGGTATGACCTGTCCTGGGGGTTGCTGAGGGGACAGGTGATGTTTACCAGTCTGGGGGATGGCCACTAAGTACTGCAGGCAGTGTACATGCTTTCAGGGATTGACTGGCCATAGGCATTCTGAGATCGTGTCAGATTCCAGCTCTATGCGGGCTCTGGCAGCATGCCACTGCACTATACTCAGGCCACTTCCCATGTAGAACTGGAGACTTGTGCATCTGAAGGGAGGGGAACCATCACAGACTGTGTCAGCAGTACTCACTCCCTTTCATATACATAAGACAGGACTGAAAATCTGATGTGAGCTTGGCACCTCCTGGGGATAGGGTCTTCCTGTTCCAAAGCCAGCCACCCTCTCTCTCTCTCTTCCTGGCAATGTATGTATCTCGAGTCCTCTGTGAGATGTGAGATATGTCCCCCATTTCGGTTTACTCAAGTTTCCTGGGGTCACCAGTTGCTGGTAATTTCTTTCTTGGTCTGCTCTGTGAGAGAAGTGCCAGTTGGCTACTTCTAAGTGACCATCTTGGATCTCCTCTCATTAAAACTTTATGTAGATATTAACATTAATTATATGTTTATTTAATATAAAAATATGCTCTATTTTAATTTAGAAAAAATAGCATTTATTCAGTTTGAAAATGGAGCCAGACAATGCTATATTTATTTGTCAACTGGAAAATCTGGTAATGACAACGCATTTTTAAGATTTTTCACTGTGAAATTGGTCATTTATTTGTTAATTGCAGAAGCATTTCTTGATGGCCATAATGGCCTGGATATTTAACTAACTTCTGCAGGATACAAAGCAGAATAGTAAATATTAATAAAAGCATGCACAATTTATTATATATCTTATTTATTATATATAATGGTATATATATCCTCTGGGAGCTGTGAATATCTCCATGATACGCATGGTTTGAGAATGTAAGAAATTGATATGTTGAGGAAGATTTACCAGAACAAGTACCATCATAAATTTGTGAAGTTAGTGAAGTGCTTTCTAAGCATAAGTTAAACATATTCCAAAGCATAGAGGCATGTTGGAGACATATACAACAAAATAGAATATTTGAAGAATCTGCAATTAGTGTGACAAGTCTATATAATAGAAGATGGGGCCAGAGAAGATGTCTCTTATGATATTACATAAGGGTTAAAAAATAGAGGGATAAATCCAATGTGAAAATGAATACTATGCATCTGCTTGAGCAGTGTGACAGATTTATAAAGATGAACAACTTCTAGATGGACAAAATTCAAATGAGAAACAACAGAGTCAGAATTTTCTGACCCCAGTCTTTCCCCTGCATCAATAAATAGTTTTTTCTTCTCTGAAATCTCCAACCAATGTGTGAAATCCTGAGAAAATTTAATGTCAAAAGACTCCGAAGAGGCTTCCCTTTTAATAATAGATACAATTATAATTCCAAATAATAATACTGACATCATGGCATTTTAGAAACTAACAACGAGATACTAGAAGAAGATATTATGAGAACAGACATGCATCTCAATGTCTTTTAAGTATCACTATAAAGTAGCCTATCTACTTTTATAACTATCCAGATTCAAGTTATAAGCTATATTAAACTTACAAGCACAAAAAATTATAAAATTGGTAAAATTTTCTAAATTTAACTTCTTGAGTTGTATTTATATTTGGGTCAGTTTGACCTAAAAATGAAAGTTAAGAAGAGTTTTGGCCACAGAGAGCATATACTTTTTAAAACAGGTAATTAAAGTAACAGGAAACTGGTTAGTAAGAGTTAAAGATAACTTTAAAAAACACAAAAAATGAAGACAAAAGTTGTCCCTAAAACTGAGCCTACAAGGGTGAGACACTACCCATTTTCCATGTTTCCACCTTCATTTAAGAGGATGTTGTAATGGTTCATCAGATGGCAGAGAATTCATCAAGGTGTCTTTCTGTTAGGATTTGTTAGAAATCTGTGATGCTGAGGAAAGTCATCCACAGGAAAGTACCATGACTCAAAACTCACCATAAAGACACCTGAGGTGACGTTGAAGAAGTTTGTTCATGAGGAGATGGCTTGCTGCTTCCATTCCATTGTGAGACTACAAAAGAAAATTCAACTAGAATGTGTAACCGTTGCACACTCCTAGTCTCCAAGTGCTAAAAAAGGTAGAGGAACCACACTGAATAGGAACTAGGCGCTGGAGACAACTTTGTTCTACAAGAACTTAATTTTGGAAAACACACAAAACACACACACACACACACACACGCACGCACACACACTCTGAAGGTCTGAAGGAGTGGAACATGAGAAGAAGCTGCAACCTGCAGGTGTCTAGCAGGAAAGATTTTGCATATTCTCAAGTATAAGGCACTGTAGAAATCTGACTCTTGCAGGCACTGACTGGGAGATAAACTATATGTGTTTAGGATTTGGCAAATAGAGAAAGGGCATTGTTCAGAAGTCTGGTGATCAAGAATGGCACTCTCCTGGAGCCTAGTGAACAAGACACACAGAACTAAACTATTATTTCTCCTTTGTGTTCACTCAGGATCTCCTGTTGACCAAGACTCATTTAAAAGCAGATGATTTTACAAAGCCCACCACTATTATCACAGAGCTGACAAAGAAGGATTAATTTAGATCCAAGTGGTAATCAATTGATAATCTGGTTACTCGCTTCCATATACACTCTTCTATTCACATCTAAAATTCAATATCAAAGCAATGTTACATTTTTACCTAATGAGACGTATTTATTCTTATGACTAAAAAATTTCTCATCCACATGCCCAAGTGAAAAACAAAATAAAACAAAAAACAAACAAAAAATGCATTTCCAAAATGATCATGTCTCTCTCTCTCTCTCTCTCTCTCACACACACACACGTACACACACACACATACACACACACACACACACCACACACAAAACCTAAGTGAAAAAAGTCAAAGAAAAATATATTCAATATAACTTCATTTTTTAAAATTATAGATATAAAACAGAATGCATAATCATGAAAAGTAGATCAGTGTTTGCCAGCAGAGAGAGTAGAAAGGGGTGGGCAGAAGCTCAAAGGCAGAGGTTACAAAGGACAAGATGAAAGTTTTGTGGGTGACAGATGTGTTAATATCTTGATTATTGTGATAATTCTTTAATACAGATGTACACCTTGCAGATAGGTTACCTTATATATTGCAGCTTATTGTACACAAATTGCAACTTTCTAAAGCTGTTAATATATTATTAGTAGGAATACAAGGAGTCAAAATCTAATTAGTGTGTTACTGTAAGTTTCTTATGAAAGGAGAAAACAATATCCTGCATGAACAACTAAAGGAAAACAAAACAAAATAATGCTGCTTGTTAGTCAGATGAACTAAAGCTCTGCATGAACACTATTTTTCTTCTAAGAACAATAGCATATAAATAAGTTTAATGAAAATCTAGCATGAAATATATGTGTGTTAAAACAGGAAAATGTTGCACATCAAATCCTTTCTCTTAACTTTGACAAACATAAAGTTGAAATATTATTTAACAAAACTGCACTATAATAATATTACTTCATGAACTAGAGTCTGCTTCTATACAGCAATATGCTTTTTCAATTATGTCATTGTTATTGTGTTTTGTGCAATATTGTTATTGACAAAATATTTCTGACATAGGATTTTACTATAAGGTCATAATCCACATCACCTATAAATCATGACAATAGACTTGCCAGCATATGAATTTCAGATTTTGTTTATTCTAGGTTTTTATTTATTGTCTTAGGAAGCCATGAGAACAACAAAAAACGTTCACCTCTTGAGTTAATTTGTGTTGACAATGAGCACTGTGATACTAAATAGAAACCATGGTAGGTCTGTTTTGTGGCTTGATGGTGGATAAGATGTGAGAAGGATAATAAAACTTTATCAACAGAAGTTTTTAAAAATAATTATTTTACATTTTGTTGTGATTAATATTTAAAGCTCATCTTTTGTAGTTAAAGATTAGATGAAAACAAGTTTATAAAAACACTGTTAAATATTTTATGCCATAAGTGTTGTATTTATAAATAACCAAGTAAGAATTTTGAGAGTATCTATATTTTCCTTAAATAAAATTCAACATAATTAAAATGTTTCACATTCATATCTGTTTAATTATTTGTATGGAAAATATGATCATACAACGTTCAACTAGAGTCTGAATAATGCACTTAGAATAAAGTAAAATTATGCATTAGGAAATTGTTAAACTTAACGACTTCTGAAGTTTCTTTTTTTCCTGATGATTATATGTTTTCCTCATTGAGTAGGCAAATAAGTTTGCAAAATCAACTGAACTAGTTTTTTTATATAAAATTCAAAAATAGGAGGAGTTGAGTAATCTTGACAAGCTTTGTTTGGGTCAGTTCCCCCTCTTCTGGCCATGCAAAAATCATTGGTCTCACAAGGAAGGAGTATGGTCAGGGCATAGTGGTGGAGAACTGGAGCCCAAATGGAATGGGAAACAAATCCACACTCAGACAGCGAACAAGCACATGTTACCCACTAGTGGAGCCCAGCAGCTGGCTCCCAGACTGGGAAAGCTCACCTGCAGATTAAACTCAGTGATGCTCATCACCAGCATCTGGTGTCAACTCCCCTTCCAGATAAGGAAGTATCTCCTGCCATCCCTTGCACCCACAGGTTAGATCCTCCCATGGCAGGGAACTCTCATTTAAGTGGTGAATATGTATTTGAACAAAGAGGGCAACACAAAAGTTACCTGAAGACTTTCCTGGTGGGAAGGCTTCTGGGCTTCAAACTGCAAACAGCAGTCAGGGACCCATTTCCCAGTCAGAATAACAGCAGCAGGAGCAGCAGCAGCAGCAACAACAACAACAACAAAAATTGTTGCAGAGAGGCCTTTCCCAGGATGGAGAATGGAGTAGAAGTGAGTGCCCTTCTCTTTCTCACTAAGTGACCCATATTGAATGACAGAAAAAACCCTAGACCAGGAGGTTATTGACTAGCTTCAGAGCAGCAAAACTAAAGAGGAAAAATAGAGAGGGAAGAGAAACTTGTCACAAATAGGGAAAACCAATAACAAAAATATAGGCAATCCTCAGAGTCTTAAAGAAACAGTGTCAAAAAAAAAAAAAGTAGCTATCAGAGCAGAAACAATGGCAGTATCCCCAGAACAATATGCTCCTGTGAAAATAACAGAAACCAGAGATTGGGTGGCTAAAATGAATAAAGAGAATCATGAGAAACTAGATTATCACACCAAAATCATATAGGAAGTAAAAGCAGAGTTGGCCAATTTCAGAGAGGCCCATTCTAAAATAATGGAAAGCAAGAACATCATCCTGGAAATTAAAACCATAGTAACAAGCATAGGATACAGAATCCATCAGGCAGAGAAAATAATCTTGGAGGTTGAAGAAAAAAATGTGGAAATAACTCAGTCTGTCAAAAATTTTTTTAAAGTATCAAAAAGAATGAGCAAAGCCTCTGAGAGATGTGGAACTACGTCAATAAGCCAAATATATGCCTGACAGGTATCTCAGAAGCAGAATGGGAAACTGAGAACACCATGGAACAAGCATTCCATGAGGTCATCCAAGAAAAACTTCCCATAACTGTAGAAGTGATTATTTAAGCAAAAGAAATTCAGAGTATTCCCAAAAAGAATCACATGGGAAGACCATTCCCAAGACAAATAGTAACCCACCTCCACAAAGTAAGCATGAAAGAAAAAATTCTAAATGCAGCAAGTGAGAAAGGTCAGACTACCTACTGAGAAGACCATCAGAATCACTCCAGAATTATCTGCAGGAACACTACAAGCCAGAAGGGACTGGAGTCCTATTTTCAATGTTCTTAAAAATGAGATATTATAATCAAGAGTTTCCTACTCCACCAAGCTAAGCTTCATTAGTGATGGAGAATTTTTTTTTTTTGAGTTGGAGTCTTGCTCTGTCGCCCAGATTGGAGTACAGTGGCCGCTCCCGGGCACTGCAGCCTCGACCTGCTGGACTCCAGCTATCCTTCCACCTCAGCCTTCCGAGTAGCCAGAATTACAGGCACGCGCTACCATGCCTGACTGATTTTTTGATTTATTGTAGAGATGAGGTCTCACTGCCCAGGTGGGTCTCGAACCCATGGGCCCAGGCAATCCACTCACCTCAGCCTCCTAAAGGCGTGGGATTACAGGCTGAGCCACCGAGCCTGGCTAGTGATGGAGAATTAAAATTCTTCCCAGACATCCAATTCCTAAGCAAATATGCTACTTATAGATAAGTCCTTCAGGATATGCTTCAGAAGGCATTGAACAGAGAAACAAAAGAATGGTCATGTCCATATAAAAGTACAGGCAAGCACAGAGTTAACAGAGGATTAAAAAATGAAATCACAGACATATACAAATATAAAAGTAAAAAGGAAGCAAAGAAACCCCCCTAAGAGCCCTATGGTGGAGATAACTTTCACACTTCAATAATTAATTTGAATATGAATGAACTGAATGTACCATTAAAGAGGCACAGAGTGTCAAACTGGATAAATAAGAATGATCCAACATTCTTCTGCCTCCAGGAAACTCATCACACTGCAAAGGACACCCACAAGCTCAAAGGTAAAGGCTGGAAAATAATCTTTCAAGCAAATTAAAAACAAAAGAGAGCAGAGTAAGCTATTCTGATATCAGACAAAGTTGTCATCCAACCATCAAAAGTTAAAAGGACACAGAAGGACTCTACATAATTCTAAAAGGCTCAATCCACCAGCAATAAATATTCATCTTAAATAAATATGCACCCAGTACAGAAGCACTGGGTTTTAAACAATGGCTAAATAAACTACGAGATACATTGACACTCCTACATTCGTGGTTGGAGAAATACATACCCCACTGCAGCCTTAAACAGATTATCAAGGCTAAAAAACAACAAGAAGATTAGGAATCTTAACTTGATGGTCAATCAAATGGACTTACCAGAATCTACAGAACACTCCACCCCCAAAATTTAGAGTGTATATTCTACTCATCAACACATGAAAAATACTCCTAGATTGATCAAATTCTCAACATAAATAAAATGTGAACAAATTTCAAAAGATCACCTAACATCATGCATCTTCTCAGATAACAATGGAATAAAAATAAATATAACGACCACCAAGATTCCCCCAAAAGACACAAAGCCATGGATATGAACAACATGCTGCTGAATGATTTCTGGGTTAACACAAAAACCAAGATAGAAATAAAAAGATTCCTGGACACAGTGAAAACAAAAGCACATCTTATTAGAATCTCTGGGATCTCATGAAAGCAGTGTTAAGAGGAAAATTTGTAACATTGCATGCAGATATCAAGAAAATAAAAAGAGCACATGCAAAAAGCCTAACATCACACCTAAGGGAGCTGGAAAGGCAGAGTCATCTAAAGCCTAATTTCAATAGAAAATCATGATCACTAAGATAAAGACACAATTGTAGGACAGAGAAGAAAAAAAATATAGAAAATATCAACAAGACAAAAAGCTGATTCTTTGAAAGGGTAAATAAGATTGATGAAACCCCAGTCAGATTGCAAAAAAAAAGAAAAAAAATTGTCCAAAATAAACACAATTAGAAAAAAAGGCAAATCACAGTTGATCCTGAAAAATTCAAAAGATTATCAAAGATTACTGTGAATACCTGTATGCAAATAAACTAGAAAAACTAAAGGAAATGGAGAATTTTCTGACATCACACAGCCTCAAAAGGTTGAATCAATAACCAAACTGAAACTCTAAACAGACCAATAACAACCCAGGAAATCGACTCAGTCATAAGAAAAATCATCTCCAAATAAAGCCCTGAACCAGATGGGTTCGCAGATAAATTTTACAAAACATACAAGGAGAAGCTCATACCAATCTTATTGAAAGTACTCCAGGTAACTGAGAAGGATAGAACTCTCCCCAACTAATTTTATGAAGCCAACATAATACTGATACCCAAATCTCACAAGAGCTCAACAAGGAGAAAGAATTACAGGCCAACATCCTTGATTAACATAGACACAAAAATTATCAACAAGATTCTAGCAAATTAGATCCAACAATACATTGCAGGAACCAGATGGGCTTCATTCCTGGTATTCAGGATTGGGTCAACGTTTATGAGCTCATAAATGAAATTCAGCATATTAACATGTATAAAACCAAGAACCACATAGTTATCTCATTAGACACAGAAAAAACAATATACAAAATTCAGCATCTCTTCTTGATAAAAAACCCTCGAACACCTAGGCATAGAAGGAACATTCCTCAAAACGATAAGAACCATCTATGAGAAACCCACAGCCAACATTTTGCTCAGTTTCAGCAGTTGGAAATATTTCCCCTAAAAAATGAAATAAGACAAGAATGCCCACTCTCACACCTCCTATATAGCATAGTGCTGAAAGTTCTAACTTCCAGGTGTATCCAAATAAGAAAAAAGAAAGTTAAGCTATCCCTTTTTGTGGATATCATCCTATACTTAGAAAACATTAGGGAGTTTGTCAAAGGCCTCCTCACACTGATATGTCTTGGGGTAAAAATCAATGTGCAAAAGACAGTTGCATTTCTATACACTAGTAATAAACAGGTGGAGAACCAAATAAAAAACACAATCTCATTCACAATTGCCACACACATACACAAAAATAAATACCTTGGCATCTACCTAACAGGAGAAGTGAAAGACCTATACAATGAGAACCACAAAACACTGCTCAAAGAAATCAAGGATGACACAAAGGAAAAACAAAATCCTATGCTCATGGATTAGAAGAATCAATATTGTCAATATGTCCATCCTACAAAAGGCAATCTATAGATATATTTCAATATCCATGAAATTATCAACATGATTTTTCACAGATCTGGAAATGACAATATAGACATTCAAATGGAAACAATAAAATAAAAGCATAACCAGCCAAGATAATCTTTGAAAAAGAAACCAAATGGCAGGTATCATACTTTCAGACTTAAGCTTTATTACAAGGCTACAGTAACCAGGAAGTCATGGTATTGGTTCAGGAATAAGCACATACACCAATGGAACAGGGCAGAGATTCTGGAATTAAAAACACCTCCTCTTAACCAACTCATCTTTGACAAAGCCACCAATAACAATCATTGGGGAGAGGAGACAATATGTAGAAAATTGTGCTAGGAAAACTGGCTAACCACATGGATGAAACTGAACCTATCCTTAACACCTTCTACAAAAATCAACTCAAAATGGATCAAAGATATAACATAAGACCTCAAACTATAAGAATTCTAGAAGACAACACAGAAAATCTAGGAAACACTTTTATGGACATTGGAGCAGGCAATGAATTCTTGACCAATCTCCCAAAGTGAATGCTGTAAAACCTAAGATATACAAGTGGGACTGCAACCAACTGAGAAGAATTTGCTCAATAAAAGAAACCATTGAGAGAGAAGACAACCCACACAATGGGAAAAAAAAAGTATTTGCGAATTATGACTCTGACAAAGACCTAACATCCAGGATACAAGGAACTCAAATGAAGTGAAAGAAAAAAACAACCTCATTAAAAGTGGGCAAAGAATATGAAGAGACATTTTTCAAAAGATGATATACCTGCCGCCAACAGACACATGAAAAAGTACTCAGTCTCACTAATCATCAGAGAAATGCAAAGCTACAATGAAAAACCACCTAACACTGGTAAGAATAGCTATTATTAATAAGTCAAAAAACAATAGGTGCTGGTTCAGCAGTGAAGAAAAGGGAACTCTTCTACACTGTTGGGAATGTAAGGTACCTTTATGGAAAGCAGTGTGGTGATTCCTAAAACAACCATGTAGATGGAAAGACTCTGATATCAAAGAAATGGTGTTAAAATTTTATAGCTAGTTTTTGTTTTAACAAATAATCATGTCATGTTCTACTTTCTGGCACTATTCATTGATTTTCATTTCCTAGAAAATGTCTGTAAATAAAATTACAGAATATGTACTTTATTCATTTAAAAATTTTTGAGATCATCCAAGTTATCATATATATAAATTTTTATTTGTTTTTTGATGTGTAATATATCATAATCTGAAGTTATTAAAAATGTTTACCTGTCATTTGTAGATGAACATTTGACTATTTTAGTTATTGGCTTTGACAAACAAAGCTATTATACATTTCACTTTTTGAACAAGTCTCTGTGTCAACACATGCTTTCATTTCTTTTGGTTAAATACCTAAAAGAAAAATGGCTAAGTCATCAGATAGGTGCATGTTTAACATTTTAAGAATATCAGAAGTTTAGAGTTCAAGTTGTACCACATCCTTACCAATGCTTGGCATGTTCAGTCATTACTTTTAGTCATTCTAAAAAATGCGTAATGGAATCTCATTGTGCTTCTAGTTTTAATTTATTTTTCTTATTATGTTGTATATCTCTTCATATGCTTATTTACCATTAATATATCTTCTTTACTGAAGTAACTGTTCAAGGATTTTGTCCATTATTTGGGTTTTTTTTTCTAACTGAAGATTTTTAAAAATTAGACAAAACTTTTTGTTTTGAAATGACTTTAGATTTGCAGACGAATTGTACAGATAGCACAGAGAGCTTTTATACACCCTTCACCCAGCTTCCACTAACCTTAACAACATGTAGAATCGCGATACATTTATCACAACTAAGAAACTGATAGTTATACAACATTGTAAACTGAAAGCTTTATTCTGATTCACCATTTTCCACTAATGTACATTTATAGAGTATTGGTTACATATTTTTTGCAATGTCTCTCAATTTGGATCTCTCTGATGTTATCTTATGATTAGACCGAAGTTCTGTAATTTATGAAGAAAACTACAGAAGTGCCATGCTCTTTTCAATGATGACTTTTATTAATGAGGTTAACCTTAACCACTTGTTCATGGTGGTGTCTACTAGGTTTCCCCACTTTATTTTACCCCTTTCATATTTGTTAGAGGTGCATCATTAAGCTGGCCTTTACTCAAGAGGAAGAAAAATTAAGCTCCACCAGCCAGAGGAAGTGTATCAAAGAGTATCTGAAATATATTAAAGTCATACTGTAGTTGATATATATATATTTGGGATAAATTATTTGAGGCTTGGCAAATGTTCTGTTTCTCCTTAAAGTTTTACCCATGGATTTTAGGTTTCATCTGTGGATCTTACCTGGTGGCATTCTAATGTCTATTTTCTATTTTCCTCATTACTGCTGCATTTGTCATTTGGATTTATTCTATAAGAAAAGTGTGTCCTTTATTTCCTATTTTTATTCAATCATTTATGTATATGACTGTGGAATCAGATATTTTATACTATGTGATATAATCTTACTATCGTTATTTATTTTGCTGATCAATTAGTTCTAACATTGGCTATTAGGAGTTCTTTCAACTTAGTCTCCGTGTCATTTTGACATACCCCCAATTTTATTTATTTATGTTTGTTTGTTTGTTTGTTTGTTTGAGACAGCATCTTACTCTGTCTCCCAGGCTAAAGTGCAGTGGCAGGATCCTGGTTCACTGTAACCATGATTTCCTGGACTCAAGTACCCCACCTCAGTCTCCCAAGTAGCTGGGACTATAAGCACACACCACCATGCCCATCTAATTGTTGTACTTTCTGTAAAGACAAGATCTAACTATGCTGCCCAGGGTGGTCTTGAACTTCTGAGCTCAAGCAGTCCTCCTGCCTTGGTCTTCCAATGAGCGAGGATTACAGGAGCAAGCTATCACACCTGTCCCCAATTTTATTCTTAAGTACTTCATTTCTTTCTGGTACTGTAAGATGCTCTGGGCTTCTTATAGTATTGTATATTATTTGCTCGAGTCACAGAAAAAATATATTATCTAAAGTGCTCCTGCTCCTTCTTTTGGATCCCTCCCAGAAGTTATTTTGTACTTATGTCCTCAACAGTGAGAAGTCTGGCTAACAATAGCTGAAGTCATTATTATCGATACTTATGCATTCATCCTTAATATACATAGAATATTGCTTCGATATTGCTAACTAGTACTCCTATGAGAAAAATTCCAACTGGAATATATTGATATACACTTATTTTTTTTTGGTTTTCACCTTATAGTATCCATTAAAATACTATTTTCCAAAGTAAGTTCCTTTATTCCCATTTTCTGTTGAAATTATGTCATGTACTGGCAACACGATTAGACTTGTTTGTCACAGTACTTTTTCATTCTGTGATATCTTCTAATCCTCATTAATTTGGTATTAACTTTTATGCAGTAGAGTTTATTCTTTGTGGTGTACAGCTCCACGTTTTTAAACAAATCTAAAGCCAAATTTAGATCTAGAGTTTTGTGTTTATCATCACTATCAAGAAAAATTATATCACTCTAAAATTTTTATTGTGAGACACTTCTGTAGTTAACTCTTACCCCACAACTCCTGTTCTGTCCCAATAAATTTATCATTTTCAGGATGTCTTATATATGGTATCACAAAATAGTTGTATCTAATTCTAGGTAATTATGAATGAAGCCTTTGTAAACATTGGCGTATAGGATGTAGTGGGAGCATGAATTTTCATTTCTCTTAGGTGCATACATTATTTTATTTTATTTAAGTGACATGATCCCAGCTCATTGTAGCCTCGATCTCTTGGGCCCAGGTTTTCCTTTCACCTCAGGCTTCTCAGTAGTTAGGACTACAGGCATGAGCCACCACTCCCAACTAAATTTTTTTTTTTTTGATCATCTCACTATATTGCCCAGGCTGGTCTCAAACTCCTGGGCTGAAGAAATCCTTCCTCATTGGCTTCCCAAAGTGCTGGGATTACAGGCATGAGCTACCACATCTGGATTCTTAGGTGCATAATTTGGAGTAGAATTACAAGGTCATATAGTGTTTGTATGACATTTACATTTTTTTCTCTACTATGGAGGTACTATTTATGTTTTAATAAAAAAATGTGTAAAATTTCTAGTTGCTCTACGTCATTGTCAGTACTGATATTGTCAAAGTGGTTTTTTTGTTGTTGTTGTTCTTGCTGTGTTTTTAATTTTCTTTTTATGTTTAGGCATTCTGGTAGGTGTATGCTGACATGCTGTGGTGAATATATTTTTGCCCTTTACCAATGACTAAAAATTTTATTTTTTTCTCATTTGACCACTTATTATTTTTGTTGATGTAACTTCTCAAATTTGTTGTGAATTATGTTGCATTTCTTTGTATTATTGAGTTTTAAGATTTTAAAAATATATTATAAATACAAGTTCTTTATGAGAGATGAATTTTGCATATGTTTTCTTCCAGTATGTTTCCTCTTTAAAAACAAAAACAAATATTAATAGTGTCTTTTGAAGAAAAAAACATATTTAAACAATTTTTATGTTGCTAACTTTTTTCTATTGTAACTTATGCATTTGTGTATTATTGAGGAAATTGTCACCTAACCAAACGTTTTTGATCATGGTTGTTAAAGCCATGATACCTTTCAGAAGTCTAAAGCTATATATATATATATAAAACACTATATATATTATATAAAATTAACAGACTATTTTTAGAATAGTTAAGGTTTACAGAAATGATATTTCTTTGTAAAATGAATTACCCTAACAGAATGAAGCTAAGTCATAGTTGCTGTTCAAAACAATAGGAATAAAACAACAGAATGACTCCTTATAAAGCTTATTTTATCATGGAATCTTTTACCCTTTGAAATACTTTTCTATAGTTACAAACAACATTTGGTACTCTCTACTATTTGTAATAACAACAGTAAAAGTAGGAAGTAAGTTTTGGGATACATTTGAATTTATAAGCATATCATGAGTTGAGTGTCTCAAGATATAATGTTTATTTTATTTATTTAAAATTAGAAAATATAGTTTAATTAGAAAGTACATTGGAGAGAGAGAGAGAAAGAGAGAGAGAGAGAGAGAGAGAGAGAGGATTCATATCCTCAAGAGAGAGAGTAGGGGGCCAAAGCTTAAGAAAACATGGTCTGGCCAAAGCTCAAAGAGCACGTGGCCACACCATAACTTAGCAAGGCAATGGTCGTAATAGCCTGCCAATGGTCAATATATAATGTTTATTTTTAATTTAATTATACCTTCATTCAAAGAAGACTCAAAGTTTGAAATATAAAAAGATTGATAGTATAAACTGGAAGAAAGAGTAAATAAAAAGGAGTCATAAAATATTTCCAAGAATGAGGTAGAAATTACACACTGTGAAATACTTTTAAATAATAATCTGCACAACTTTTTCTATGTTTTGTGGTGGCTAAGAAATAATTTGTTTTTGTTAAGGAATACAGAAAATTTCAATGCTCATTAATTCTTTCTTAATATCCTCTACAATTGTTTTAATCTAGTCCTATTTATCAACTTTGAAAGATAATGTGCATTTAATGTTTTCAATAGAATTTAGTAGAGATTTTTCTATAGTAACAAATAATAAATTCTAAAACTTTAGATTAATTCAATAAAACAAACATTTTTGAATAACAGCCATTGAACACAAAAACAAAAATCTACAAAGAGGAATCAAAATAATTGACAGTCAGCGGTTTAAATTAACAAGAGATCATAAGTAATTTAATCAGGCATTAGGAATTGTTATTAACTAATTTGGAGAATATTACTTTAAAGTGGTGGCATTTTTATCTAACCTATGTTTTATAATTTTTTTTCTAATATACAAAAAGGTTATATAAGTCAAGGCAAAACAGAAAATGCTAAACTATTGAAACAAAAAGAAATTTAATACAGAGAATCATATGCTTAAAATATTATAGGGAAAAATTTTTAAATGAACTTTTAGGAATAGCACTGACATGAACTGACCAGCAAAAGATTTATTAAGGTATATAACTACTTGGGTGACCACCAGAGAAAGCAAAGCTGAAATGTAGAAATCCCTACTGCTGCTACTACAACTGCTGTAGAAAACTCAGGAAACCTGGAGAATAGGAAATATCTGCCTTGACTTAGAAATATAGATGTCAGATCAAGGAGTTACCACTGTTTTGTTGGTTGTGTTTTGTTTCCTGTTTTTGTTTTTGACACTATACAGAAGCTGAAGTATGGACAGTGAAAGCCAGTGTAAGAGACATTTCATATTCCTACAACTCGGCTTTTCAATAAAAAATATCTGATAGGATAATAAACCCCACATCACTTTTATTTTTTAAATTTCAAAATCTGACTACCTGATGAAACGAATGTGCGCCAGAACTATATCTCCAGCGAAGTCAGAGAAACGTCAATTTTACTTTCTTTTCCTCTCTAATTAGAATCTAGATGAAGTAGAGACTAAGAGATCTAGAGTGTCTGAACCAAAGATGTTAGCTGATTATATCCTCTATAGGTGTTAAGAAATGAGTTAGAATAAATCCTTTGAGGGGACAGAGGCCTGAGTGAGTAATGACTCAGACTCTCTTTTCAAAAATCCAAATCAGACATGTAAGTTCTAATCAAATTGTTCGTTCACTTGTACTGACTTTTATGTAATGCTTAGGCATTGACTTGACTGCTGTCTGAATAATAAACGCACCTTAGCTATCAATGTGCTAAAAGTCTAGTGCAAAATGTTATCAGTGAA
Source organism: Carlito syrichta (assembly GCF_000164805.1). NCBI lineage: Eukaryota > Metazoa > Chordata > Mammalia > Primates > Tarsiidae > Carlito > Carlito syrichta. The sequence continues at coordinate 72,802 of NW_007168972.1, forward strand.
ATAAACATCAGTTTGTAGTGCTGTCAGGAGATCTCGATGGGCTTGGGCTTCATCGTGGCCGCTGAAGTCCTTAGGATGTGTGCACATCATTTGAACAAGCATTTTGATATGTTTCATCACAAATATGTTTCATCACATCATTCATATTTTGCTCTTATAGTTGTTTTCTATACTCAATGGCATTCTATTTATGATTCTTGTATTATCTGTTCCAAAATTTTACTTTTTCTCCTTGTCCAATGAAATGCGTATTATATTGGAAAGATAATCAAATTTTAATTAAAAAACAAAGTTTAAAACTTAAAATTCATCCATTAATAGCAATGGAAGAGTGGTCATGGAAATTTAAGTTTACTGTGGCTCAATTTTCTCATTTGTAGAACATATCAAAATGCTTGTTCAAAAGACAAAGCAACTCTTAGTGACTCTAAAGTTTCACAAACATCATTTACCGTGAGGCCAAATGCTTGTGGATGAAATACAGCTCTCACATCACAATCAGAAATTTTTGCTGAGCTGACTTGGATGAAGTTGGACGAATGTTAAGGCGAATTCCTCAACGTGTTTGTCCATTTCATGATGAGTGATTTACATAAAGCATAGCAGTGAAATTTTGTTTTCTGTTGGAGAAAAATACAGTGGAAATAATTGTTATGCTACAAATAACTTACAAAGATGCTGTTCTGAGTAAAACATAAGTTTACAAAGGTTTGCAATACTTCATTTATTTTTATTGCCGTGTAGTATTTCATGAAATGCACAAATATATTGATTTCCATTATAACTTTCCACTAGCAATATATAAGTTTGCATAGACTTCAGCATTTGATATCATCACAATAGATTTTTAAAAAATCCATCTATTTGTAAAGGTGTAGAGTGATATCTCATTTTAATTTTAAATGTATTTCCCTAATGACTAATGATGTTGGGCATCTTTTCACATGCTACTTATTTTATGTCTTCTTTGGTGTAATGATCTTCATCAATTTGCAAAGTCTTTGATAAATCTTAGATGTCAATTCTTTTTATATAGCTTGAAAATATTTTCTTTCAGGTTGAAGTTTGTCTTTTACTCTCTTAACTGAATCTTTCACGGACCAACAGTTTTTAATTTTGGTAAAATCAATTTATCAATTGTTCCTTTTGTGATTCATGCTTTTAAAACTCTGACTAAACCGGGCTCGGTGGCTCAGCCTGTAATCCCGCGCTTTGGGAGGCTGAGGTGAGTGGATTGCCTGAGTCCACATGTTTGAGACCAGCCTGGGCAACTTGGCGAGACCTCATCTCTACAATAAATCAAAAATTAGCCGGGCATGGTAGCGCGCGCCTGTAGTTCCAGCTACTTGGAAGGCTGAGGCAGAAGGATCGCCGGAGCCCAGCAGGGCGAGGCTGCGGTGGCCTTCAGTCTGGGCAACAGAGTGAGACTCCAACTCAAAAAAAACAAAAACAAAAACAAAAAAAACTCTGACTAGTACTAGATTCAGAAATTATTTTTTCCTAAAAGTTTTGCAGTTAAGTCTATAATCCACTTAATATTTGAAAAATGTGTTTATTTTCTTGCTCTCTCCCTTCCTGTTTTTCCTCTTATTTTCTTATCGCTTCTATTTCCTTTCCCTTCCCTTTCCTTCTGTTCTACCTTCTTTCCTCCATCCTTCCCTCCTTCCCTCCTATTCTTCCTCCCTTCCTTCTTCTCTCTTTCCTTCCGTTTTCCCCCTACTGTTGTCCAAAAAAACAGTCTTTCTTCCATTATTTTGCTTTTTCACTTATGTCAAAAATCAGCTTTGTTTGTGTTTCTTTATTTTGTTTAATAAATCTGTGTGTGTTCCCCTTTGCCAGTAGCTTACTAAGGATTACTTAAAATTAACAAAAGGTCTTAAATTGAGTAAATGGATTCCTCCCATTTTATTATTTTGGAAATTGTTTTAGTTACTCTAATTCCTTTGCTTTTCCATGTAAATTTCAGTAAAAACTTGACTATATCAAAACAAAATAGGTTAATTCAAGTATATAAATAAATATTTGTCCTTTCTTATGGATAATATTATATACATATTATCAACAAATTTTGCCGTGATTTGATAGGAACCATTTGATAGGAAATAAATTTGTATATTAATTTGGGGAGAAGTGATTTTGCCATTTACTTTACTATTGACTTTATTATTCTTCTAATCCATGAGCAAAATAAGTCTTTCCATTTATTTAGATTACTTTGTTTCTTTCATCAATGTTTTGTATATTTCAACATACATTTTCTGTACATGTTTTGTTAGATTTTCACTTAAGCAGATTTATCTTTTTCAGAGCAAATGCAAATGATGTTATCTTTTAAATATTGGGGTCCATGTGCTAATTGCTAGATTATAGAAATACACTTGATTTTTTAAATGTTTACCTTGCATCTGGTGACCTGGTCAAACTCATTATTGGTTTGGAAGTTAGTTTCTTTTTGTTCTACTTTCGTTTTTGTGGATTTATTGGGTGCCTATAATGTGGCATATCATTAGAAGCCCCTTGAGCTTACATTATACACACTTTGCTTAAATTTTGAGCATTCTGGTGCAAGAATCTTCAAGTTAAACAGTTCTAAAGAAGAGAGTATAACTTTTGCATCAGTTTCAAAATTATTTTCAATAATACCTTTCACGTTTTATTAAGGTCTTATATAGAGAAATAGCATATCAGAAATTATGAAGATAATCATACTAATTATTACATTTAAGCACTTAGATTACTTACAGTATATAAATAAATAAATAACTTGGCCTTTTATAGATAATATTTCTTATTCATTAAAAGATGTAATTTTATGGAATATTTAACAAATTTATGATTCATTGTGAATATATTTGTGACCTAAAATTGGAATGCATACAAATATATACTTTAACTACTGATAACTCAAAGAAGTATTTCCTAAACAGTCAAGTCCCTGACCATAATATTTTTACATTACTATTTTCTTTTGTCAGTAACTTTGCTATGTATAATTTACTTTATCCGATGGGGGGATTGGAAATTTTAAAAACCTGACATAAACCATATATTGTAGTCAGAAAACATAGCAATCTATGGCATTCCTTTGTGTAGCTTATTCACAATTCCTTTTTTTTTTTTTTGCAACAGACCTCTATGTGCTTTACCTCAGTTTAGATGCTCACATCCTCAGTATTCTCTTACATATATAAGGCAAGCATAGCACATAATTGTGGACGTGTTATTTTTTAACCTTCCTGTGGATCAATGATATTCAAATTCAGAACCTAAAGATCACAATGGAAATAAAACCATGAATTACCACATCACAAATAAAATACATTGCATAGTATTTTCTTTTCTCTATTTTTTAATGAATGTTCTTCTTTATTTGGTTATAGATATCTTTGACTATTTGGTTTTCTGTAAGAAGTTAGATATCTGTTAAAGAAGACATTTTTAGGGAATGCATATGGTAATACCTTACTCCAATCAGGTGTATAAATTTGATGAGCCATTTCCATTAAGCAAATTATGGTATAGCTTTCTAAACGCCCAAAGGATAATATAATATTGGAATCCATATGCTTGCAAAATTACCTCATATTTAGTTAGAGAACATCAAGGAAATGAAGGGATATTATGTAAGAAATGTGCTATCCGTAGCAACTAATAGTAGCATTTTAAATACTAGCAAATTATATATAGAATTTAAAAAAAACATGTTATACAAGAGGAAATACATATCTCAAACATTTCAGCAATTTAAAGATTACATTGCTTTGTTGATTATATAGAATTGTGAAAGATTCAGCTCCTCATCTCCTATGAGGCTTAGAGCATTCAGCAAGGAGAGGGATAACACTTCACCTTAGAAATGTGTTTGAGCCATGGTAGCTGAAAACGCTCACCATCTGGAATGTATCATATGGGCTGTATTTATGTTCTCCAGAGTAGAGAGACAGATGTCCACAAGAAAAAAAAAAAATAAAACCTTGCCATACTGTCATGCTTGCTTCTTAAGTGCAGAAAACATTCTCTCTGTTCTAAGAAACTCACATAAGAGTTTGTCTCTGGTATAATTTTCTTTACATTCAAATCAGAAATAAATTAAATGAATTTCAGGAAATATTATACCTAGTTAAAATTAATTTTTGGCACCTTTGTCATCATTTTTTACTTCTTAACAAATAGTTTAAAGCTCGAATTGATTATGCATGCCTGTGTTCAATAGGTAAAACTTGTTTCTCAGCAACGTTAAAAAAAAGTCAAATCATTGGCAGGTTTCTGAAATTTTTTTCCTCGTTTCATCTTATTCATTGGATAAAGCTTAATTTCAGAGATATAAATTGCTTTTCAGGTCTCTACTACATATTTATATTAGCAGAATGGTGTTTTGTGTATTTTTAAAATAATTTACTTCAGATAAAAATCAAGAGAAGCACATTTTTATTCACTTAGATAATAAGGAAAGAGAAAGAGAGGAAAAAAGTGAGAAACTATCTAACTTAGAAATATAGATTTTAGTTTTAACCTTATATCTGAATATTAGGCCAAAAGAAGTTCGTGAATTCACCTTTGTTTTACTTGTGAAAAAATTGTATACTATTAATATCATCATATTTCCAAATATATGATGTATGTACGTTCATATTTATGATTTGTTTACAGTAAAAGAATTTTATTATTATTTATTAAAAGAAATATTTTATTAATATTACCTCATATGATATTTTTCAAATATACATTTAGGATAACAGCAAGTCAAAAGGTTTTCAAAATAGACACCTCTCTTTAAGTGTTTATGTTTATATAATTTGAAATTGTGCACAGAGAAGTATTTACATGTATTCACTGAAAACATTCTTTTTAAGATTCTTTACATAATATTTGCAAAATAGTTTTAGAATTGTAAATGACAAAAACTAAAAGAAATTTAAGTAAAAAGAATGATATTAAGAATATAATGCATCAAAACAGTTCTGTCTCTGACATCCATTTATAACTCCGAGTCATAGTTCTTCCCTTTTTCTTTGTGCACTTTAGACCACAATGTACATAAAATGAGTGACAGAATTCACCTCATGAGATAATTAAGAATATTTAACTGGTGTATTGACCATATTAAAATAACAATGATTTTTTTTTTAAATGGAGTATTTTGAGACTTTATTTCAAGGATAGTAATGGTCATTCATTCATAATGTATGCATTTTCCCTATTAATGTATACAATAGCTCATCAGATAAAGTCACCACAAGTAGTGTAAGCCATCAATTGTTACATTTAAAAGCTGAAATATATTTCAGAAGAACATATGCACATAAAAATTTAGGAAAATTACAAGCAATATGTGCCAAACACCATATGAGGGGGGACCTCCCAAAAACAATTTATTTATAAAAAATTGTACATTTATTCTTATATGTTTAAACTTCAGCCACCTGAAGTATTCTCTGTTTGATGCAATGCCCCTATCGAGGCTTTTTCCACTGATCAAAATCATTTTTGAACTTGTCCATTTTGATGCTTTTTATGTTTCTGCCATTTTTTTGTTTCACGTCTATCACATGGCAAAATATTTCCTCTTGAGGACTTTTTTTCATATGTGAAACAGAAAAAAGTCGCTTGGGGCCAGATCAGGTGAATAGGGAAGGTAGAACACTGATGAACACTCAGCGTGGTGTGGGCAGGTGTGCTACTAAATCACCTGTCATGAAATGGGGTAATACACTGAAAGAATCTTAAAAAAAAAAAAAATCACTGAAGTCAAACATAGCCACTCACAGCAATGTTAGATGGTACACGGATGCTGGTAGGTTCCTTAGAACACTTGTCTAACGGGGGAGTCTATACCACAAGGATCCCGTCTACCAAAAAATAATTTCTTTTTTTGAAGGATCCCCTAATATGTGCTAGTTTAAGAATTCTGAGGTAGGAAAGCAATGTGAACAAAGAAGTTTGTTGTTTCAGGACAGGTGTATTGTTATAGGACTTCAGCAAAACACTGTGATTAGAAAGGAATGAGAGTCAGAAAAGAGATATTTCTAAGTTAAATAAATTTTTATAAAATAATGAATAGAAGCATGCAAAGAAATAATCACTTGGCAACCCATAAAAAGTAAATAAGAATTGTTAGCAATTTTAAAACAAACCTTCTATGTTAATTAAAAATTAAATTCTACTGTATATCAATGTACAAAATGACGTGTCACTAGTAAAGACTTTCAGTATCTGAGCTCCTAAGCAGTCACCTGGTAGACTCCATAGAAGAATTAAGGACACTGCAAATGCTTCAATGCAGTTTAAAGTTAATGAAATGGAGGCAGGAAATGGTATTTGAAAATCAGTCACTGCTCATCTTTCCCCTCTCCTAAACCCCAAAGCAATTTTTTGAATACTTTTGAGTGAGTTTAGATAAAAATTATTTAACTTGTATTAGAAAATCCTAGAAGGAGGAAAGCAAACTCCACAAAATTGAAAAAGAAAATAAATTAGCAGGACTTCTGGCTGTAGAATTTCTTCATGAAGTTATCTTAATATAACTTACATTATTTTTCTTTAGGTACTTAAAAAATTGAGAATAATTCGCTCTATTTTCCATATTTCTGGAATGAATATAACCTATTCATAATGATTCCAAATTTTACAGATATTAACTAGTGTCTGTAGTTGCATCACTTTATATTGCCTGGCTATTATTCCCAAAGATAAATTGTGTGGGGTTCAAATACAAAAGGAGCAAAATTATTTTAACTGAAAAACTGAGAAATATAATTTATGTCATTAAACAAGTTAAATAGTAAAATACAATTTTTAATCTGTTAAAAATACATACATGTAAGTGTACATATCTAGAGCCATTATTTTTTCATATATTAAAATTAATGTTTTAAATCCCCTAAAGCACAGGGAATTTTGATGAAATTTGACTTAATTAGTTTAAGTATGGAGTAGTAATTTAGTTGACAACAGATTGAATCATATAGAGAGAATTATTGAAGGATATTCTGATATCTCACAGAACCAAAAAGTAAACACTACAGTCAGTGTTGATCCAGGTCTGAACTCAGCGGATCTATGTGAGTGGGTTTATCTCTGTTTTTCTCACCACATCTCTGGTCTCGGCATGGTACCTCTGATTCTAACAAGTAAAATAATGAGTGCTGGAAAACAGTGAGGAGTTAAAGCACCTTCTCTGCATAAAACCCTTCCGTCTGCTTTTCTCTGCATGCTTGTTTTGTTCTTCTTTCATTTTTCTCTAGAAACTGATTCACTCTTACACACATGGTTACATATCTTAGAAACTGAGCACTTCATTTATTTCTGACTTGGTGCTAGTGACAGAACAAATACTTAAGAGGTATTGGTCTGGAAACAATACAAGGCAGGGCTGATGCAAGAACTGGTAGAAATCAACAAATTTGAGACGGAATTGCTATCTAATATTATTCATCTTGTCTCACTGATATTCAAGAAAAGTACAAAAATATAGTTCAGGTAGTAATTTAAGAATAAGGGACTGGAAAGTTGGATTTTGTGGAATAGTGTGGTTATGTATTTAGGACAGAAGTTGCAAGTATTTTTAAAAGCCAGATAGTAAATGTTTTAAATTTTCTATGCCGTATATGATCTCTGTCATATATTAGTCTTTGTTTTATTTTACGACCTTTTCAATATTTAAAAACTATATTTAGTTCCAGGGAAATACAAAACAGACTGCTGGCCCAGTTGAGCAATAGTTTACTTGCTTCTCATTTACCCACTTTGAATCAAAGGTAGAAATGGAGAAAACTGAGATATGCCTGATTCATTCCTGGGCTTTAGAAATTCAGCTTGACACTATGCAACACTCGAAGATATTTACCAACATTTGCTTTTTTTAAAAAAAGCAATAACAGTTCTCCTTGATAATGTTTGTCAATTTAATATCTCAGGCATCAAAAATTCAGCAGTATTGTGAAGCCAACTCCATCTTGCTCACCAGATGAAACTGTTAAATTTTCAGTAGTTTTACAGAAGTTGGTTCAGCTATGTTGGAGATATTGATGCCACAGCAAATGATAAATGCTACAAATCTGGTCATTTTTTCCTTCAAGAATAGATTGTTAAGCATTTTCCAGCACATCATTGAAATATGTCACTATGGATGATTTCAGGTTATCAACTTGACATCACTGAATGTGGAGTTGGAAAGCTAGTGATGCTGGGTGGGTTGTGATACAAAACTTTGTGGATTCTTTGGCTCAACCCTAAAATGAATTTTGGAGTGGCCAGCAAAGTATTAAAATAAAGTTTATTAGAGAAAGAAGAGGGAAAGATGGAGAGACATGCCGAAGCTGGCATGTATGAGAGAAAATGCACTTTTTGCTTTTAACAAAATAGGCCCGATGTGCCTTCACAATGACTGATATGTTAAAGAGGGGTGGAGTGCAGGTAACTGTCACTCTGGAGAGATTGACATCTCTCTGGGATGGGAGGAATGAGTGGTCTTTTCTAAGAAAACTTGCCAGATTTTTTCAATTCACAAGTTCGTGAGCTAAAAGGGGTATATTATAACTTATTTTAAGATTAGAAAATATACTTTATTTAGAAAGTAAATTAGAGAGTGAGAGAAAGAGAAGATTCACCTCCATAAGGTAAGGGAGATGACCAAAGCTTAAGAAAACATGACCGGGCTGTAGCTCAAAGAGCACATGCCCACACCCTAGTTCAGCAAGGCAATGGCCTATCATTTCTATGGTTTTTTGATTTCCAGTTTGGGAACTAGCTTGATGGAGTTTTCCTTTGGCGAGCTGAGGAAGTGGGGTGGACTGGGAGTCCATGCTGAATTCACATTCCAGCTGGCAGGGCTGTTCAGCCAGCCGACAGGCTGTCAGATACTTTCTAAAAATGCGTACAAGATATTTATCTAACCTGTACCAGCTACTCTGCCTCATATAGTAGTGCTAAAATAAAGTTCTAGACAAATTAAGTTTAACAGAGTTTAATTGAGCAAAGAATGATTTGTGAATCGGGCAGCCCTGCTACATAGTCAAAGAAGATTTATGGACAGAAAAAGGACAGTGGCATACAGAAAACAGAAGTGAGATACAGAAACAGCTGGATTGGTTACAACTTGGTGATGGTCTTATTTAACTAGGATTTGAACAGTTGACTGCCTTTGATTGATCAAAACTCGCTGATTGGTACAAAAATAGATTATAGTCTGTTTACAAATCCAGTTAGGTTCTAGGCAGTCTTTAGGCCAAACTTAGAAGTATGTAAGGAGGCAGCTTTAGGATATACAATATTATTTATACCGTATAGATACAACAGTTATAAATAACTTTAGTAGGATAGATAATAATATAGTATAGTTAGAAAGGGGTTCATTTTGAGAACTTATCCCACTTGTTTTTAATATAATTTATTTCATTGCAGTACTGTAATTTAATTTCTATTAGTGAACATGTTTAACAAGAGGATTGCAAAAGTCTTGAGAATGTCATATTTTCTAGATAATTGTTAAGCCCTCCTCTGGGACACCACTAAATGCCTCATGCCCATAAAAAGAGTAAAGGGTCGCTTTTCACCAAATGTTTTGTGAATACTGGAGTACAAAAAGAGTTGTCTGAGATCTAGGGCTCAAATATCAGCAAAAGGAATACATGCCTTTAGTAGTATAAAAATGAATAAAGTAGCTATGGAAAAATAAAAGAGAAAAAAGAGACTTTTCCTGAGAAATTAATTGGAAAGGATGCGTTAGGGAAGAAAAAGGGATTGTATGGGTCCAGAAGTGAACAATTTTTAAACTTGCGTATGTAGGGGAAGTAATCAGCAAAGTTAGGATTTAAAACAAATATAACTTCACTGCTATTACAGGATCTCTAGTTCTGTAAATATTTGGATTCTATCTGAAGGACACTCCACAGTTTACAAAAATCTTTCCCTTAAACATAGTTTTGGTTTTTATTTGGTAGGTGAAAACAGTTCAGAAACACCAAGTGACTTGTGCATGCCAAGAAAGTTGTATCTTGTGGGAAATACAACTTCCTGCCAACTCTTCTTTTAACTAGTTTCTTTTGAAATTTAATTTGAGGTATGACAAATTTAAACTGATGTTATTGAAGTCTCTCAAGGCAATTTCAGTGTTTTGCTTTTGATATTTTCCCCCTGTATCCTGAGAAAATCCTTGCAGCAGAGTTCCTTAATGAAACTGGATGCAATCTAAAAAAAGATGAATACAATAGAGCAGTTCAGAAAGAAGAGATGTTTCTTCAGGCACCATGCTGAATGCAATCAGATTATTGCCACTGTCTGATTCAATTTGATAAGGGGAAAAGCTATGGTGAAGACCTGTAGCAAGTAGCTGAAAGATGGCATCTAATGGCTCCTACTTTTTGCTAAATTTTTTCTGTTAAAAAGAGGCAAACATTTCTGTCAGATTTAAAGTGACTAAAGACAGTATTTCCTGGAAAATTAGATATTAGACGGCAATTGAGATATGGAAACGTATTAGAGATATAATGAATCAAAGATAATAAGTATATAAAATACTATAATACATATGTAGGTATATTTACAGAGGTGCCAAAAAAGTATACACATTTTAAGAAAGGAAAAAACTATATTACAATTGTAATACTCAATGTATACCAACAACAAAAACTGATTAAAAGTCACATTTGACTTCTGTTACTACAAGAGGTGCTCAAAGTGGTTACTATCAGTGTCCAGACACTTCTGATTATTGTGAAATAAAAGTAATACATAGATAACATCGCTTAAAGTGTGTATACATTTTTTGGCATCACCAGTATATATATATTTTTCATATAATCTCTCAAAATTGGGTCAGCCATTACATTATCTCTATATAATAACATTTATAAATATTGCATCTTTATTTGAAATTATTTTAAATCTAGACAAAGTATGTGTTTACCCAAAGTGTCAAGAGAACAGCAAGTTCCAATGCATTGAAGTCCTATACATTTTAATCTGTTATACATAATAGCTTAACTATTGTAGGAAATAATGTATTTGTAGCAACCATGTTATACTTTAAGTTAGCTGAGGGGACTATGTAAATTTTATATGCAATCCTATAATTCAATGAATACATCTTGTGCAATTATCTAGATTAAACCTGGAAAACTGGGTGTTGTGGAGTAACTAGATCTTGGAAACTTGCAATAGAGATATAGCGAACACAATGTCTTAGGAATGTATAAAACTTAGTTCATTTAGAAGAGTGTGTCTGTCTTTTAAAGTAAAGAGAGTTTTAGGTTTCTGGATCATATTTTCATCAGAAAGAGCACATATTTTAATTAGGTAGCCTCAAAGTCAATTGTCTGCATTTAAAATTACTCCAGCCTTAGGAAATGCTTTTATTTAAGAACCTTTATTTATGTTTTTACAGTATTCCAGATAACTCATAGAATATAAAAATAGGTGGTTTTACTAATTTGAATAAACAAAGATATTGAAACTAAGTGCATTATTTCCTATGTTCTTTAAAATATTTACTATAATGAAAGTGAGATGTCAAGAAGACATTTCTAATTTGACATTTCTGAAACCTTGCAAATGATAGATTTATTTTACTATTTTTAGAAAGAGATCCAGTTAAAATGAAATATATGAAGCTATAATATAGTATTATAGAGTATATTTAGATAGGCTAAAAAAAACTGTATGTTGTTGGTTGTATCTAATTTCATTTATATAAATAGATTCCCTCATACCTAAATAAGTTAGAACATTCTTTATTTGTTTTCTGTAAGTTCATATCTTCACAGCACTACAAGTGTATAAACATTTTATATTTTTATTTTTATTTAGGTTTATAATAAATGTGTAGCTCTTATGAATGCTAAGTAATTTGACTAAATTTTAGTCTAAAATCAAATGCTGAAGATAAATAAATCATATTTTTTTCCCATGTTAAAGAACAAAGCAGGCTTGTAAGGATCATTTCATTTTAGAGAGAGAGGGAGGATAAAATTTTCTTTTTTTTTTATTTTCAAAAACTAGCTATTCTTTTATAATAATCACCTTCTAATAGCTTTTGTGATTTTTGAACTGTGTAGTGAATATTTCCTCTACTGTGGTTGCATACTTTTAAGATGCCATAAGCATGGAATACTTATTAAACCCCTCTATTTTGCACACGTGCAGTAGCAGCTAGAGAGAGGTTCACCAGGTTGCACTGGGCATACTCAGCACTGGAGATGATATAGTTGGTGTTAAGTAAATGTCTCAAAGCAAGGATGTGATCAAAGAGGTAAATGTACATAGAAGAGAAGAGAAACAAATCTTATTAAGTGTCAGTGGGTTTTGCCTGTCAGGGTTATATTAGTCAGTGATATTCACCAACAGAAATTAGGGCAGTCAAGAAAGGTTTGTAGGAGAAAATGTGATTAAAGTTGATCTCCAAAAGATAGGAGAAATTTGTACAAGAATAAAAGAGTGGAAGAATTTCCTACATGTGAGATAAATAAGTGATTAATAAGCAATTGTCCAATGGCCTACGTTTGAGATAAGAAAGTTTACTAATTTGTGTATTGAGGAGTTTTATTAAAGCAATGAGGTGTGTAAACTAATCTCTTGTTTTGGAAATAGAATTCAAAGTGACACTTAAGAATTAAAGGCTTTGTTTATTGAATAATCACTTAGGCTGTTTGAAACACAGAATCATAGAAGTTTATGATAGTCAGGGACTTTAGAGTTTATTTAAGCATGTCCCTTTATTTCACAGTCATGGAGACTAAGCCTAGAAATATAATAGACTTTCGTTTCCCATAATAGTAATGAATGGCTCATACAAAAAGTCTGTACATGTGAAACAGTACAAGGAATTGTTTTGGAACGTGGGTTCAGGAGCTAAACTCTGTTGGATTCCCTGGTAGGATGAATAATGTACTCCCCCCCCCAAAAGAAATGCCTGCATCCTAGTCCTTGGAAACTGAATATTTTATCTCACATGATAAAAGAAACTTTGTAGATGTAGTTAAGATAATAATATCAAGAGAGAATATCATCCCAAATTATGTAGTGGACCCAAGTAATTTTTAGGGTCCTTATCAGAGAGGCAAAAAGATCAAATTTAAAGTGACAAGGAAAGGTGATAAGAACAGAGTTTGGAATGATGCCAGGAAGGACAAGCAAGCCAAGGAGTACAGGTGGCCTCCAGAGGAATAAAAAGCCAAGGAAGTAGATGCTTCTTTGAAACTTCCAAAAGGAAGTTCAACCTTTCCGATATGTTGATATGTTGATCTTAGACATCTGATTTCCAGAACTATAAAATAATATATTTTTGTAAGTTTAAGCCATTAAATGTATGGTTATGGGCTTAACAATAATAGGAAACTAATACAATGTCTGAGGTCAGCCTCTTTTTGGCTGTTTTATGTCAACAAGTCCCTTAATCATTTTGTGCTTCAGTTTTCTCATCCATGAGGTAAAGACACAATTTTGTTATGATTATTTCACGACTTAGTCTTCAGAAAGTACTTAAAAGAGTGCTTGGCATAAAATGAGACCTATGTGGACCTTTATAAAATGTATGAACACTTCCTGATAATTTGGGGTTGCATTTCACTGCTTGAAATTATATTTTAAGAGCAATACCCAAAGTCACTGCTTTCTTGGCTTTGACTCAAGTTATTAATGAAACGGTATTTTATTTCATCTACCATGTCTGCACAACATCAACTTAGACCAGTACCACATGCTTTTTAAACCATAGAAATGATAGAGTATGTGTTGTGTAACTAGATGCACTTCTTAAATATTGCCTTGAAAAAGAAAACAAACAAAATAATAGTTTATGTTAGTAGTGTCTTAGTGAGAACCAGATTTTTTTTCATCTCTTTATTTTCCCTACTTTCTTTCTTCCTCTCTTCTAGCACTGTCTTTTTTCTCGAACTTGCATTTCCGCTAGTCCCACCCTTTTTTTCTGCCCCCCACCTTTTCTTCCTTTTGCCTCCTTACATTCCTCTCTCTCTCTCTCATGCAAAGATATGTTCATTATGGTCAACATGCAACAGTTTACATCTTGTTAATCCAAATAAAAAGTAACATGAAGACATTCATGAATACATAAGTAATGCGTCTTTTAAGACTGTTTGATCTTTATTTCTATAATTTAGTTTTAAATCCTGTGTTTATTATCTACTTTTGACATTTACCTCCTCTAGAAAGAGCACCCCATGCAACTGAAAAAAAAAAAAAGAAAGTAAGTTAAGTTGGATCATCAGACGTAAACTCAGAGTTAAGATGATTATTTGAAATTATACTAATTCTGTTTTTCCTTAAGCAACTTTTAGATAAATATTATTTTAAATCAAAAAAGAAAAATTATTTGAAAAATAGTTAATGATGAATGTCTGAATATGTAGAAGATGAGGAAATTGTAGAAACATGAGATTATATTCAAAGAATACTTAGCTTGAATTTTAGAGGACTTTATTTGGGCTCAAACTGTTTTATACACATGAGGCATTGATAAAAAGGATACTTTGAGAATTGCCATAGAATGCTATACCAAATTGTATTATTTTAATAAATATTTTATTCTATTTATTGATTCTTGTTTTTTATTCAAATTTTTACAATATTTGCCTTTTAAAAGTTTAATGTTCTCATTTTCTCTGACCTACCAAATTAACCTTGTGCATATTATATTGCAGTTTGTTTCCTGAATTCTCTATTATCTTCAACTTGGACTACATTAACTATATTTTAAAAGAACATCAATGTTTTTAATTCCTCGTGGTTCCTTGAATAGTATATGTAGCATCAGTCAATAAATTTATATGTTCTGCATGTTACTTTTTATGTCCTTTTAAAACTATGGATTGCAAGTAGTGAATTACTTTCTTTAGCTAGAGCATTTAACAATTTTGTTCTTCTATTTCTTGAATCTTCATTCTCAAGAAGGCTTTATTAATTTGTAAACTTTGTATGTTTGGGAAATTGCTTTACTCTCCACTAAATGTGACCTGTGATAAAATCCAATAGTTATTTTAGCAATTTGTTATTGAAACCAAAATATAAAAAGTATATTTTTAAACACTTTACAATGATATTCTAATTCTAATTAGTCAACTTTTTTACAAAAATATGTTCTTTTAAAAATTTCTTTAAAATTTAATAAGTATGTCTATATCTGCATACATACCTATTATTTTAAATTTTGATTTAAAGTGAATCTATATTTTATGGCAATCATTTATTCAGTACTTATTATATGCCAAACACAATACAAAACATTTTATGTGTATATTGACTAAATAATATTTATAGCAACATACAAAGTATTCCATTTTGCAGCAAATAGTTTAAGGTAAAGAGATTTGTAAGTATCTCAAGTTTATAGCAAGGGGAGAATTTATCCTAAGTTGATTTCAGTTTCAACATGTTGATAACTCTGCTACAATTTAACATAATTTAGCAAAAATTCTAATAAAAATTATCAGTAAAATCCTTTATTGGAAAACAAATTTGTCATGGCTAAATATATATCTAAAACTCAAATTTAAACATTTAAAAATGTTGTAGAAACTTCTTGCTATGGTTTGGATGTTTGACCCCTCCAAATCTCACGCTGACATTTGCTCTATAATATTGGACTTGGGGCCTGGTGGAAGATGTTTGGGTCATGAAGGTAGGTTTATCCAAATGGCTTGGTGTCATTCTCATGTTTATGAGTGAATACTTACTCTATTTGTTCCCATGAGAGCTGGTTGTTAAAAAGAGCATGTCACCTTTCTCCCCTCTCTCTTTGTCTCCTTTCTTATCATGTGATCTCTGCACATGTCGGCTCTCCTTTGCCTTTCCCCATAAGAAGAAGCTGTCCGAAGCCCTCACCAGACGCAGGTGCTGGTAACATGCTTCATATACAGCCTGCAGAACCATAAACCAAAAAACTTTTCTTTTCTCTGTCAGGTATTGCTTTATGGCATCACAAACAGAAAAAGGAACCTCTGAATTAAGAATCTAAATTGCTCTCCTGAAAAGATTCCTGAACATGCATATTTACTGCAGCCTTATTTACATTAGCAAAAACAGGGAGCCAACCCAGAAGCCCATCAAAAGGTGAGTGGATAAAGAAAATGTGGCACACACACACTGTGGGATATTATGCAACCATAAAGAAGTACAATATGATGTACTTTGTAGCAACTTGGATGCAGCTGGAGACCATCATACTAAGTGAACTATCACAGAAACAAAAAAACTGAATACCACATAATCTCACTCATTGGCAGGCCCTGATCACTGGTCACACTAGCACAAGGGTGGGATTGGCAGATGCTGGACACTGATGGAGGGAGGGAGGGAGCAGGGAGGAGGACACGTGACAATATACTGGGTACCTGGTCCACTACAGGGAGAGAGCAGGCCAACTAGAAGCCCAAATCTCACCTGCATGCAGCCTACTTATAAATCCTCACTTATACCCCACAACCCTAAAATAAAATATATATATTTAAAAGTATCTACTACATCAATGATCTTCAAGAGAATATGAAACTACAATGAGTCACTAGCAGAAATAGTTATATCAAGGGGAAGTCTGGGAACCAGAAGGAATTCACACTGAATACTTTGAAAGAGATTTCTTGCCCTCCATAGAGAAAAACTCTTTTTATGGGATAGGCGGCTTACATAGATGTGTGTGTGTGGAAAGGACACTTAAGGTCTATGCTCTTAGAAAATTTTAAACAAATAATAAGAATATTATTAATTATAGTACCATGCTATACATTAGATGCTTGGAAATAGTTTATCATAGAACTAAAACTTTTTACCCTTCGTACAACCTCTCCCCATTTCCCCATACTCCAGCTCCAGACAACCAATGTTCTACTTTCTACTTCTGTGTTCAACTATTTTCAAATTACACATATAAAGGAGATCACTGAATATCTGTTTTACTGTGTCAGTTTATTTACTTAAAATAATATTTTAAGGTTTATTCATATGTTTGCAAATGGCAGAATTTTATTTTTCTATGGGTGAATAATATTATATTGTGTTTGAATGGACAAAATTGAATGGAAAAAATTTTTAACCATTCATTTATTGGTTGTTTCCTTTTCTTGAATGTTGTCAATAATGCTACAATGCAAATAGGGGTGAAAATATATTTTCAAGTTACCGATTTCAATTCCTATTCCAGAAGTGGGATTGCTGTATCAGAGTTCTATTTTTAATTTTTTGAGAAAATCCCATGCTGTTTTCTATGAATTCCTTAATTTACGTTCCCACCAACAGTCTTAAGAATTCTCTTTTCCCCACATACTCTCAAACTCTTATTGTCTTGTATTTTTATAGTTGCCATTCTAACATGTGGAAGGTGGTATCGTATTGTGACTTAGATTTGCATTTCTCTGATGATTTGGGGTGTACTACATACCTGTTGGCAACTTGTGTATCTTTCTTGAAAAAAAAAACAAATTTCTACCTGGATCTTTTGCTCACTTTTTGAATGGGTTACTTGTTATTTTGCTATTCAGTTGTATGAGATTTTATATACTTTAAATGTTAACTCATTATTAAATATATGATGTGCAAATATTTTCTCCCATTCTGTAGGTTACTTTTTCATTTTGTTGTTTAAAAGCATTATTATTTCTAATGTTGATAGAATGTCAAGTAACTTAAGATTATACTTATAAGATATTGTACTCTAAAATATATTTATGATTTCAAGTAGATATACAACTGAAATAATAAGACATTTGTGTTTTATTCATATACAAAAAACCCCTAATAATGTAAATAATGTATTTAAGTGGAGATATTATGTCTGATTGATTTTGCTTTACAAAATACTCTTTAATATTTAATATTCTTGAAAACATAATATTGTATTTTCCCTGCCCTTGCTACAAATGTTCAATGATGTACATCAAAAAGACCTTAGATAACCTAGCTTGCATGTCAGTGGCTTTTGTAGATACTGGCCAACAAAAACTTCCAATACTTTTTTGCCTTTTAGTGCAATGCACATAATATCCCATCCCATGATGTATCTGGTATATATTCCCTGAGATATCATATATGTGATTATCTGTGTATATAATCTCAACAATGAGGAAAGGTGATAGATGACTTTAACACTTTGTAAAATACTTCTGATGATATGTCCAGAAATTACATACTTTTAATGCCTTTCTTAGGGAATAAGAAATTAAAGCAAAAAAACAAAGTCTTTGAGTATTCTAAATTGTCAGTAAAGGGAGTATTCTAATTAGATTTTCAGGGATAATTCTAATTAGACTTTATTGCAGTTATGTTTCTTTTACCAAAAATAAAAAATAACCAGGGATACCATTAAACCATCTTGTCTGGTAGTACTTACTAAGCCATTCACATGGAGTTTAACCCTGACCCTCTCTTTTCTGAAAGTGTTCCCAAACTGTTCTGATATATAGAATACAAGCTCATGGGAAGCTCAGTGCTAATCAGCCTACTCTCATCAGTCCATCCCCTATGGGAGTCTTATCAAGATCTCCCACAGTCTCCATGTGTTCAAGGAATGCCTTTCTTATTTAAACACAAAGAGACTAGTAGTCCCTTGTGGTAATAACTATTATCTGCAGCCATTGTCAGCCACTTCCAAAACTGCAGCCCTCAGTAGCGACCTGTCAGTCATTGCAAACCCAAAGGACATATTCTTTCATAGTACAAATTAAGCCTTGTTACCTCCCAAAACCAAAAATATCAGATATATCAATGCAAAAACAGCACAGTTTTAGGCCTTTGAGAACCTTGCCCATAACTGTTAGACCTCACAAGAAAGACAGAAACCTCCCAAAGGAGGCAGGTATGTGGTACTTTTTTCTGTGTTCCTCAAGGGTTCTCAGGACCAATGGAAGTCTCCTCTAGATTTCCCTGTGTAGTATTGAAAATGACAAAGAAAAGGAGGAGAAGAAGTTAAAGGGTAGCAATTCTTAGAGGAATCAATTTGGAGAGATTTTTAAGCTCTCTAAAAGGTCAATGGAGTTGATATATATTTGTATTTATATATATTTATATCTGTCAACTTAATTTCTTTTATGACACAGACTCAATATATGATACCAGGTAGGCCACCCTGGGACTGGACTTTCCCAAAACTAACCAGGTAATAAGGGCTGAGGTGGAAAAAGTTATCTGTGGATGGGACTTTTTAAAACAACCAACTCTCCAGAGAGGTTGACACATTTGAAACATAAATGTGCAGCTTGAAATCTTACATGGTTCAGGGTTCCCGATCTTTTCAAACTGGCCACCTAATGTGCCACCTGTATGGTGGAGGACAAGAATGAGTGCTTTCACTTGGTCACAAGTCAACCTCTCAAGAGCATAAAACAAGATGAGATGGGAACCTCATATGGTTTTTATTCTGGTGACTCAGAGCAAAGTCTATCTGAATAGATGTTGGTCTGGCCAGAACTGCAAAACTGAGCAGTCTGCAGGGACGGGTGGAAAAAGAACTTATAGGAGTTTTGAACTGTGTTCTATCCTACAGCACTTCTCTTTATGAGAGAACAACACAGAAAAACAATGGCAAAGAAAAAGACTATTTCTGGGGAAAAAAGAATCACATAATATGAACACATATAAAAAAGTATATACCAAAGTCACTAAACCCATACATACTTTTTCCCCATTAATCATAATTTTGAAGACTACAAAGACAGATTTTTTTGCTGTCTCCTTGTCTGAATTTCACCAAGAAAGAGAAAGCAAAAATCTATTTGGTTAGAATTTTTTACCCTTCTGCTGGTCCGTATTGTCAGGTCCTGGGTTCCCTTGACTGCAACTTCCCCTTCACTCTTTGAAGTTTTGCTGAAAAGAAGTGACAAAAGACTGATTAATATGAGATAAGACATGCCTAAAAATTTATAAATTTGAGTAGGGTGAAATTCACAGAGTGATTACCCCACCATGCAATGAATTCCATATGCTTATATACGTTTCTTCTTAGGGTAAAGAAAGATGGAAGAAGTGTTGATAATTTTAGGGGGCTATTAAATGAATTTTAAGGAAATTTAATGGGCTTTAAAAATATACAATGACCTGGAACAAATTCTGTTGGACCGACAGAGCAGACAATGGTTTGTGACAAAAATCTATCTAGGTGTGTTGATAGATTTCAGTGTTTCTTCCTGTAGTTAGGGAAAACCAAAGGAAAGGAACCAGAGGTCATTGTTTTATTTGGTATGTACAGATTTTAGGCAGATAAGGTAACTTCAGAGAATAACTTCTTTCTGTTCACTGGGAAAGACAGAGACTGAGAGATGAAGATGAGGATTGGGAGAGAAGATCAAAGAGACTTTTTCAGTTCAGCATGTGAAAACACCATATTTTGGAGTGCTGGTTTCTGAGACCCAACAACAGGAACATAAAGGGCTCTGAAACGAACAGCATCTGACTAATCTGTAATTGTCACCTGAAATTATTTACCTGAATGCAGGAAGCTCCACTGGGGAGTGAGTATTTACTTAAACATTTGAAGGTTTGACATGTGCAAAAAATGTTATACTAATTTTTTGCATCTGTATCACAAAGGATTAGGACTAGTTAGAAAAGGATACAAAATGGCAGAATTGAATAATTTTTTTGCATAAATACTGAGAGACAAAAGAAAGGAAATACACAGGAAAAAATGGTGGTGAGGGAATAATATTTTATTTTCCCCAAATATTCTTTAACTCTAATCTAATAATAAAATATGTAAATAGACTGAGTCTAGGTACATCTGTCTTGAAAAATTAATCTATGAAAATAAATCAGATAGTGTACTTGATTTGCGTTAATACATTTATTCATTAATACTACTCATATAAGAAGGTTTGATTAATATGCCTTTTATGAAAAAGTGCTTTAATAAAATAAAAAATTCTAATAATTAATATTATTCAAACATTAACATTGGCTTATAAACATTAAGATTTTCATCACCAAAAGTTCAAGCAGAGGTTGAAGAATCATTTATGAATGAGCTGTTGAAGAAATTTCTGTATGAAGCAATTCTAAGAGATCTTCACTATTAAGTTATAATTATTTAATGTTTGTTGTACTTGTCACTAAACTCTGCCTCAATGCTTGACCTTCCCGACTACGCCCAAAACTCCTTTCAATGGGCTAAGACATCAAATGTTGCTTGGCGAACACATTACTGTTCCCTTGAATAAAATGCAAAATATTGCTTTCTGAACATGAGCTTGCTAAAAGAAGATATCCAAACTCATTACATCATCCAAATAGAAAGAAAGAAAATACAGGTGAGAGGGCACAGCACAGAAATGGAGGTGATAAGACAAATAAAACCAAACACAAAACTCTCCAGAAGCTCTAACTATAATTTACCAAAAAGAAAAATATCTGAAGCTTATAGACAATTGGATTTGGAAAGGAAAGGCTATTTCTTTAATTACCACTTACATTAATGGCATTAACTTTTTAAAATTTTAATACATTTCAATTTATATCTGTGACACAGAAAGACCTGCTTATAGACAATACTCTTGTCACGTTTGACACCGAAGGTTAAATGGAAGATCTCTTCCCCTTGTTTTACACTTAGAAAAGCCCCAGATCATCTGTGGTGAAATAAAAATGAAATTGTAAATAGATTATCTTCATTTGACTTGCAAAGAGTGTTCTTTTATCTTTAGACATACTGTTATTCCATGACCCTCTGCTCAACATCTTAGAAAGAGAGCCTCGGGGCAGTGCCAGATATTACGGTTAAAAATCCTTGTCTAGTCAGAAAAACTTCTGGCAAAATATTCTGCTTGTATCACACTTTACAAGTTTGTTTTATCCTATCACAAAGGAACAATAATATGGAGAAATAACACATTATTTAGAAAATAAACATTGTATCAACATATTTTAATGGTAAAAAAGTATGTACAATGAATAAATGAATTAAGCAGAAAACACACTTCAGGCTTTTAATGATTTTTCATGTCAATGATGAGAAAAGATAATGCTGAACATTGTGATATCAGATCGATTTGTTAAATCCATCAGATGAAATGATATCAACATTACTTCATTGAGCTTTCTTTCATTATATTATGAAATATATATGAAAATATATTTCCTGATTTTTGACATAAATGAATATTATAGTATTAGGCATATATTTTTCTTATTATGGTGAAAATATTAGGTATATGCCTTTCCATAAGAAGGGAAATACATCTTTTTATGGATTTATATAAATGTGATATTTTGATTAAGTACATATCAATTATCAATTAATAATTCGTACAGACATATCTCTTTGTACAAGAAAAGTGAATGCAGGGAACTGTGAATTAGAAATTTTAGGGAAAAAAAAACAGATTCTGAGATAGGAATGAAAATAACTGAACAGAACTGGGAAACACACAATAAACTGGTAGAAAATGGTCCAGTTCTGTATTTCTCAAGAGCAAAATGACTGAGATTCTATCTCGCTATTTCTATGAGTAATGCCTCTCAGTGATCTTACATATAATACACTTCTTCTTTCCTCTTTTTTTTTCCTCCTCCTCCTCTCCCTCCTCTTCTTCTCTTTTTTTGAGTCAGGATCTCACTCTGTCAGGTAGGCTGGAGTACAGTGGCACAATCCCTGCTCACTGCAGATTGACCTGCTGGGTTCAGGAGATCCTTTCCCTCAACCGCCAGAATAGTTGAGACTAGAGGTGCAGGCCACCATTTCCAGCTAATTTTTGTTGCTGTTGTTGAAATATCTCACTATATTGCTTAGGCAGATCTCAAAGTCCTGGGCTCAAACGATCCTCCCTCCTTGGCCTCCCAAAATGTTGGGATTACAGGCGTGAGCCACAGCAGCTGGCCTTGGAATTCTAATAATGTGAGGAAGAAAAGAGTAAATAGTGTGCCATATTTCCCCTATACAAAATGGAATTTATATGATGGTAGGAAGGAGAGGTACTAGGGAAGAAAGTGAAAGTGGAGGAGGAAAGAAGCTATTGAACGTTGGAAGACACAACTACATCACTAAACATTTGTCACAGTGCAACTGATTTCTGGCTTAAAAAGAGGCAAACCTCCTCTATGTGTGGACTCCTAATTATTCCTGTACCGGATTTAGACCTTGTGCTTGGTAATTGGAAAAAATATTCTGGAAAGTTCTATCTGGTACTGATATGGTTTATTTTAATAGCGAACTAGTTGGCTAAAGACTGTCAGAAGAGGTTTAAGTTAGAAGAGATACAAAGTTGATTACTAAGCAGAGACTGAGTTAAGCTTTCAAACATAGATAACAACACTATGGCAGAATCATTAGGCTGAAAATACTTTGTATATTTCTGCAATTTCTTTTGTAGACTATATCGCATATATAAATGTATTTTAAAAATAGATTATACTTTGTATCATTATAATAACAAGCTCATAACTACTTTGTTTCTATAAATAAAAAAGTATGATATTTCCCTTGTGATATATGTATATTTGCTCTGCTTATTTCATTCATATTAATAAGCACACATGCACATATATGTGCATATGCATAGTATATCTATTTTTTAATAAAGACAAGACTGATACTTATGTGGTTCATGCCCAACTTCGGAAAATGACCGTAATATTCTAATCATAAAATCCATTAACCTTTACTCAAACATAGCAAGATAATGACTGTTTTGATTAAAGTTTCAGCATTGAGCTTCTTTTATCAATATCTGTAAAAGTTCCCAAATTTTTATTTCACTGATTTGCTAAGAAGTTATTTTATTTTTCAGCTTACATATCAACTCAGTGAGAAACACACTGGCATTGTCATTAATTCTCCTTAAAACATATTAGCATCAATGTTAATTCTGAGTTAACCCGATTGAGTCATCTGCAGATACAGACATGAGCTTATTGGAAAATGGAATGATTTCCAAGTGTTTGATTTTTAATGGCTAGATTCAGAAAATTTTATTATAAATCCCATAACAGCTTAAAAAATATGTTCTGTGTGGCAGCCCCAGATTGCATACCAAAGTACTGATAAAGACACATTTATTGTCAAATTATGGTAGATAAGGTATAGAAATAATTTTGGTCTAGCTTTTAAAGTGAAAAAATAAATTGGCAATGCACCCATGATTGGCATGGAAAAAAAAGAACCGACTTGTCTACTGAAAGAATATAATGAAATTCAGCAGAAAGAATACAACGACAGCGAATACTGGAAGAAGATAATTTGCCTCTAACCCGCTCTCCACCCTTTGAGTCCCTGGGTCTGCAGCTCCAGAAAATCTCAGAAGACATTACCCATTTTTCATGCACCACTTTTTAAAGGTATAATTTCAAGATGCTTTTGGTCAATTTTTTTCTCTTCCCCATCACACTCATTTTCCCTAAGTTTATTTTTAAAAAATTATTTTAACTTGAGATCATCAGTAGGACAGAGAAAGAGAAACTTGCAGTGATACACTTCACCCTAAAAGATTCTTATTGAGATTTCAAAGTATTCTTATTAAAGATTAAATTAATGTGCACATGGGTATACACACCTCACTTGTGGTTACCAAGGGGAAAATACATTATTGGATCAGCAGAAGAAGACAGCACTCTAAATAATAAAAGAAGGGACATGGCTATAAAAACATTCTACGTCAAGAAATATAAAAATTTCGAGTAGCTTATGCATATTTTTTTGTCTATCTTCACATTTTAAAAAATAGCCCCAAATGCAGTGGATTTTAACAAAAATGTTGTCTTATGATTTCTTCTGATTCTTAGGTTGACTCAGATCAGCTGCATAGTGTTTCTACTTTATGTGATATTGGCAGGGATTGTGTTACCTGGAGGCTTGATTGTGGCTAAAACATTCAACACAGCTGACAGACTTGCCAGCAATTGTTGTGGGCTGCAGCCTGGGGACTCTGCTTTCTTTTTCTCATATGACATTTTCTCCAGCGTATTTGCATTTTTTGTAGCATGGTGGTTCCAAAAGAAAATATTTTAAGATGTGAAGGCAGACTCTCTATAGCTCTCTTAAGACCCTGACTCAGAGTTATACAGCATTTCTTCTATTATTATTCAAAACTAATCACAGGGGCAGCCAGAACCGAGAGGCAAGGAAATAGTTTGTATTTCTCAGAAGAACAAATGCCAAATAATATGTAGCCACTTTTGATCTACCATAGATACCTCCAGTAGAATAGAAAGGCACATCTTCTATAAAATTGATATAGAAGGTAATAAAAAGAAAAAGGATAAAACAAATATTAGAAGAAAACAAAAATAAAAATGAATTATAGCAATGCATTTTATAAGATTCTGCTCATTTCATATTTTAAGTAGTGTCTTTTGTTGAACTATCAGTGAGCAGTGCCTTTTTATGATACTTATATGATTGTAAATATTATTAATGAAATTCAAAATGTTTAGAAGGTTTTTGGATTCCTTGGTTTATTCGTGGCTATCTTTGTTTTCAGAGAACTTCTTAATTGTGGGTCTGAGTTGGTCTTTTTGGTAAGATTAATGAACCTCAATCGATTTAGGATGGAAGCAACATTTAAGCACTGTATACAACTCTGCTAAATTTCAAGTTTAAATAATACTGACTGGTGGTAAATATAAAAGTATTGGATGTGCTTTAAAGGTCATTCTGATAGTCTTTTCCCTTGCACATCCTAAGATATTAAACTATCCTTGGTGAACCATGCCACACACTCAGTATTTGATCAAACACAAAAGTATTCACCCTTTCTCTCAAACAAAGCATGTTCAGCACAACATTGAAGAGCCTTCTGTGCATAACTGATTATGGCTTTTATTACGTTATATTTAAATTATTTTTTGGACTCTCTGTCTCCTACACTATAATATGAGCTTTTTTATTTTTATAAAATCATCCTGAGGCTTGGAACAATTCCTAGCCCAGGGTTTTCTGAAAGGTTAATGAATGGGTTAAAGCATTAAGTAAGAGAAAATGTAAAAGGTTATTTCTATCCCAGAGTTAATATATTTTGTTTTATTCAGAACAAGTGGTGATTATTTTATTCATGTTTAATTATATTATAGTAGGAATAACAGACATCATCACTGGTTTAAAAAAGAAAATCCTACACTTTTATATCTAGTTTCAGTAATGAGCTGTAAATAATTATAATAGTGACTTTCAAGATAATATCAGCTCTATCATAACAGCAACTGTTTTACTCAATATAACGATTTCTCCCACAAAATACTTGGAAAACATTAACATTTAAAAAGACAAACATAGAGTCTATACTTCTCCTATACTGAATTAGGTCAACTGCTTAATTATATATGCCATCAACTTTGAAAATCTGGTATCGATATTAGTTCTATCTGTAAATTTATCCATTCAGCAATTTATATAATGCTGTCCTAAAATTCTGTAGGATTTTGGATCTATAAAGAAGAATAAGCCGAGCTGGGCTCGGTGGCTCAGCCTGTAATCCTGCACCTTTGGGAGGCTGAGGTGAGTAGATTGCTTGAGCCCACGGGTTCGAGACCCGCCTGGGCAGCAAGACCTCATCTCTACAATAAATCAGCCGGGCGTGGTAGCGCATGCCTGTAATTCTGGCTACTTGGAAGGCTGAGGCGGAAGGATCGCCGGAGCCCAGCAGGTCGAGGCTGCGGTGGCTGGGAGCGGCCACTGTACTCCAGTGGGGGCGACTGAGTGAGACACCAACTAAAAAAAAAAAAAAAAAAAAAAAAAAGAATAAGCCATGGTTTCTGATGTCAAAGAACTATTGTCAACCAATCAACCAACCAACCAATATGCCTACTATATGAAATAAATTGGTTTTGTTATCTAATATAAATAATTTATATAGCATTCAAATATTTATAAAGTAATAAAATTAATAGCTAATATTTATCGAATGCCTTTTTCCTTTCATTGCATTAAGTGCTTTATATGGATTAAGACAAACATATGAGGTAAATTCTATTATTCTCCCATTTTATAGACCAGGCACTAAATATTACAGGACTAAACTATAAAATGATTAAAAAAAAAATAGCTGCTACTTAGTTTCAAATCTTTCTTTTAACTATCTTTGCAATTTTTCTAGCATTAGTTATATAATTAAAGCTATCTTAAATTCCTGAAAAACAAATAGCCTTTTGCAGAGTTGGATTTGAGAGCTTCCCTCCTCCCATTCTTCCTATTGTGCTATTGCTATTAATTCACAATTCATACGCACTCTCTCAAATAACTTACACAATAAATGTTACCTAGTCTGTAGAATAAGTTTTTGGTAGAAATACACAATTAATCTTTTCATAACTCTCCTTCTTTAGTTAATTTACTGTAGTCCTGTAACACACAGGAATCTTTTAATATCAGGAAAATAAGGACACTGGAAACATTTCAAATGTGGAATAAAGATGGAACATATTTTTCCTCATTATTCAAATATGAATTTTCATCATTCATTTAGTCTTAAGTAAGTTAATTCTGTGCTCTAATTTGCAAATATGGACATTACTGAATATTATAAATGGGCCATGCCCACTGAACAAATAAGTAGACAAAATATCAGTGCAAGGTATAAATGTAAAATGTATATACATGTTAATAATTTTAGGTCATTCCGTAGAAAGAAAGATAGCTCAATAGAATAGGGTTGCACTTTACTATAAAGTATTGTGTATTTGCTAAATCTACTTTTTTTCTCTAAAAATTCTAAAGTAGTGGGCATGGAGTTCCTACATGAATTCATATCAATACCTACTTAATTATCGCAATTAATATATCTTTAAGAATAGTTCAGAAACATAAATTAGTACAGTTTCTCATTTTAAATGGTTCTTGAGATTTACTAATTCAGTTCTGCTCGATCTATGGCATGTTGTTGATATGTTTTAGTATTTTAGAGTTATATAC
Source organism: Carlito syrichta (assembly GCF_000164805.1). Taxonomy (NCBI): domain Eukaryota; kingdom Metazoa; phylum Chordata; class Mammalia; order Primates; family Tarsiidae; genus Carlito; species Carlito syrichta. The sequence goes on from NW_007168972.1 coordinate 100,637, forward strand.
TTACCAAGATAATGTATTTTAGTTTATACATTTCTTTCTAGCTTTTTTCATACCATAGAGTTCTGAAATAAGCCTTTTTTTTATGTTCTTGACTTGGGATTGAATCTTGTACTTTTTTCAAATTTGTGTTTTAAATTCTATTGAAGCTTTTCTTAATTAACAAATAATCCTCTCTGCTTAAGTGCTGCTTACTCCCTGCATTTCTTAGCATTACTGTAAACATGTTCTATGCAAAAAATAGAAAGCCAAATGCATCTCTTTTGTCTAGCTATTGCTATATAACAAATCAGCCAAAACTTAGTGACTTATAAGAATAATATTTTATAATTTCTTATAATTTTTAGGTTAACATGGATCAGCTCCATAGCATTTCTCCTTTACATGATGGTGTCTGGGACTGTATTCACTTGGGGCTGAAACATTCAAGAAAGCTGGCTGACACAGCTAGTTGTCGTTGCTGGCTGTATCCTGGGCTTTGTCTAGGGTTAGGAAGCATGCCTTTTCTTTCATTTATTAGAGTTTTCAAAGTGTATTGGTTCCCAAAAGGATATATTTCAAGATGTAAAGGCAGAAGTTGCATATCTGTTGAGACCATGTCTCATAAATTCACAGCATGTCTTCTGTCAGTCAAAACCAGTGGAAACCAGCCAGATCCGAGAGAAATAGTTTGTATTTCTAAGTAAAACAAATGATAAAAAATGTATCCATTTTTAATCTACCATAGGTATCTTTTGTAAGATGGAAAGAGACATCCTCTATAAATATGATACAGAAGAAAATCAAAAGAAAAAGGATTCAGATAAAATAAAAATGGGAAGAAAACCAACATAAGAAAAGATTATAAAAATGTATTCTATAAAAGTCTGTCCATTGCATATTTTTAGTAATACCTTCTGTCAAATTATCAGTGCAGTGTCTTTTTATGATACTTACATGGCTTTAAATATTATTTCTTTATTTATTTTTGAATTACATAAATTTATACAATTTATTTTTATTTTTAACATATTTTTTATTTTAAAATTGTGGGGTACAGTTAAGGGTTAGGTATACAAATATGCATTGTGCAGTTACCCTTGTTGATAAGGTGTGCCTTCCTGTACCCAGACAGATATTGACTACCATTAATCCCACCTCCCTTCCCCTCCCTGCCCTCCCATAGTTTTCTGCCACTGTCAATCTTTTTCTTATAGTATTACGATAGTTGTTCAAGGTCCACTTATGAGTGAGAACATGTGATACTTAGATCTTTGTTTCTGTGAGAGATCACTCAGTATTATAAACTCTAATTCCATCCAGGTTGCTGCGAAATTCAAGATTTTTTTTCTTTTTTATGGCTGCATAATATTCCATTGTGTATATGTACCACATTTTAAAAATCCAGTCCTCTTTTGATGGACTGCATGGTTGGTTCGATGATTTTGCTATTGTGAACAATGCTGCGATAAACATATGTGTGCAGGTATCTTTTTTATACAGTGATTTGAGTTCTTCAGGGTATATTCCCAGTAGAAGGAATTTGGGGTCACATGGAAGGTCAATTTTTAGAGCTTTTAGGAATTGCCACACTGATTTACACAGAGGCTGCACTAGTTTACAGTCCCACCTACAGTATAGAAGTGTTCCCTTTTCACCACATCCTCTCCAACATCTGTTATTTTTTGAGTTATTGATAATTGCCATTCTGACTGGAGTTAGGTGGTATCTCAGTGTAGTTTTAATTTGCATTTCTTTGATGACTAGTGAGGTTGAACATTTCTTCATGTATCTGTTGGCCGCTTGTATATCTTCTTTTGATAAGTGTCTGTTCATGTCTTTTGCCCACTTTGTAATGGGGTTGTCTGTTTTTTTCTTTTCTGCATGTTTGAGTTCCTTGTAGATCCTAGATGTTAGGCCTTTGTCAGACATGGAGTTGGCAAATACTTTTTCCCAGTCTGTGGGCTATCTCCCTGCTTTCTTGATGGTTTCTTTGGCTTTGCAGAAGCTTGTCAGCTTAACGAGATCCCACTTGTCTATCTTATCTCTTATGGCCTGTGCATTTCAGGTTTTTGCTCAAGAATTGAATGCCAGTTCCAACTTCCATAAGGGTCTTCCATAAGGGTGTGTCCTGCATTTTCTAAATTTTTTATGGTTTAAGGTTTTACATTTAGGTCTCTGATCCATTTAGACTTAATTTTTGTGTATGGGGATAAATAGGGGTCTTGTTTGAATCTTCTGCATGTGGTCAGCCAGTTTTCCCAGCACCATTTACTGAATAGGTTCTCCTTCCCCAGTGGTGGGTGGTGAAGCTTTTGTCGGAGATGAGTTGGTTAAGAAATTGAGGTTTTGCTTCTGGAATCTCAGTTCTATTCCATTGGTCTATACGCCTGCTCGAAATCTAAATTTTGTTTTCTAAATTTTGCCATTATATCAAAAATCTGACCAAGATCTTTCCAGAAAGTATATAAACCAACATACCTCATGATTATAGTTTCAAAAATTATAAACAAAATCTTAGGAAAAAAAGTGAATCAGGCATGACATAAGGCAGATAATATAATATGACCAAGTATAGCTCATTCTGGGAATTTAATATTGACTTCACATTAGAAAATCAGTCCATATAAATTACTCTCAATAACAGAATTAACAAGAAAAAAAATGTTTTCAATAAATCAGGAGGCAGAAGCAATATAACATTTCAGCACACTAAAAATAGGAGAAAATAAGAATTATGAGTTATTCTAATTAAGAGTATTTATATATGAAACTCTGAGAAATTATATAGGCAGTAAAAGTGGAGTTGGCTGTCTTCAAAAAATAATGGAAATAAAGAACTTCATCCTCCAAATCAATAACAAAGTAAAAAGTATTGGGAACAAGCTTAACCAAGCAGAGGAGATAATCTCAGACCTTGAAAATCAAAATATGGAATTAACCATCTGCTAAAAAACATTTTAAAAATTACCCAAAAAGAAGAAACCAAACTTCCAAAGCTGTGTGACTTGTTCTAATAACCAAACCTTTGCCTGATTGGTATCTCTGAACCAGAAAAGGAAAATCAGAATATCATGGAATAAATATTCCATGAGGTAATTCAAGAGAACATCCCAATCTTGCTAGAGATTCAGAAAACCCCAGCATGATATTACATGAGAAGACCACCACCAAGACCCATAGTAATCTCCTTCCAAAAAGTAAACAAAACAAAACATAAAACAAAAATAAAACCCTAAATGCATCAAGAGGGAAAGGCCTACCATGGAAAAACCTATCAGAATTGCTCCAGACTTATCTGCAGAAACACTACATACCAAAAGGGATTGGAGTTCAATTTTTAATGTTCCTAAAGACAAGCAATTTCAACCAAGAACTTTCTACTCAGTCAAGCTATGCTTCATCATTAACAGAGAATTAAAATCCTTTTCTGACCTCCAATCCCTAAAAGAATATACTGCCTCCAGACCAGCACTTCAGGAGACACTTAAGAATGTGTTGGGACTTCAGGCAAGATAGCGATGGGGTAGTTTGGTCCATGAGACCCTTTGCAAAAGTGAGGGTCCATGAAGACTCTTGCTCTTCCCAGAGGACTTTGACTCTCACCACTGCCAGCCTGCTCTTCACACACTGCTGGGCAGCTACCTCAGCTGTGACTGTGGCCGCTGCTACCAACAACCCTTCCCCCACATGGGGTGACCCACGGCTCCTGTCCTCATGGAGCTCCTCCCATGCACTGCACTACTGACACTGCTGCTGCTGCTGCTGTGGTTCCCCCTTGCCCGGTGGCCTTTGACTCCCAGCCCTATAGAGCTCCTCCCATGCATGGCTCTGCTGATGGGTGGCTGCCACCTCCACCACCATTGCCACTCCCTCCCGCCGTGAGTGACCCTTGGCTCCTTCCCCATGGAGTTCTGGGCTCCCCGACCTGCTACACTGCCCCACCCAGCCTGACCCAGCTGCCCAGTGCTATGCTGGCCTGCATGGCCCAGCAGTCTCACATTCTACCTTCCCCAGCTCAGCCCAGGCTGCAGTGGAAAAAGAGATCAGCTGGAGTCCTGACACCAGACAGGGATCTGCATTGCTCCATCCAGCTTGGGATCTAAGGTAACAGCATCAAAAGGGGAAAGACAGAAGCCACGCCCCCATGCTAGATTGGACACAGGTCAGATCTGAGTGGCAGACTTGACAGGCAGCCCAGATCTGATCCACCCTCCATGGCAGGCCTGGGGCAACTAACCGTAGCTGTGAGCAACCCTACCAGTCTGTGGTGAGAGCTAGAGATCATAGCTGAAAGGACATTGGACTTAGAGGAAAATTCTCAGAGTGTGCTTAGCTCCCTTGTTTTAATTTTTTTTAATTTTTATTCTTTCTTTGTCTTACTCATCTTTTTTCTCTTTTCTCTCTCTTCTTACTGTTATTGATAATGTTTTCATACTTGCTTTGTTTCTGCTGGTTTACTGATTTTTTTTGTCTCTTTAGATCCCATGTGTGTGTAGGGGAATAATACACAAATAAAGAAGTTGGTTAGCTTGTATGTCTGTATGATTGTATGTTTTATTTTTTTGTTTATGTGTTTTTACTCATATCTGTCTTTGTGTCTCTTTTCATTTGTTAGTTGGTATGTTTGTCTGTTTTCCCTCTTACTCCTCTCTCTCCACCTTCCTCTTTCCCCCACTCCCTGTTCCATTCTTTCCCTTTTTCTTACCTCATTTTGTTTTTAGGGAGAAACGCTATAACTCCACAGCATGGAGAGATTGCAAGGCAGTGGGAAGTGGGATCCAGATTATCCATACACCTGTCGATGGATAGTGGGATCTGCAGATAGATTTTGAATCACAGCTTCCACCTCAATTAAATCTCAAAACTGCAAAAAATAGGGCCCCCAACCTACAATCCAGCTTCAGAATTGAGCAAAGTCAGAGGATTCATACAAGGAAGAATAGGAGATTGACAAAACAGAAATAAAGGCAACCCCATCACCCCTGAACAACAGATTTAAAGAAGACAGAAAAAAAAAAAAGGAAAGAGTGGGAGGAAAATCTACACAAATGAAGAAAACCAAGGAGAAGAATATAGGTCTCACACAGAATCCTGGGAGGTTAGACACTGAGAAAACAGACTTCAGAATGCAAACAACGAAGAGGCCCCAGAATGTCTGATCACATACTACAAACCCAGTCATCAAGACATTAATAGAATAAAAAGAATTGGGGAGAGACAAAAGGAAAACAAGAAGGAGTTGCTAACTGAGATAACAGTAGTAAAAAATACTGCGATTGAAATAAATAACAAACTAATAAGCATGGAAAGCAGAATTAGCCATGCAGAAGAAAGAATCTCAGAGCTTGAACACCAAATAAAGAACTAACCCAAACTGTCAAAGCATAGAAGTTTTAAAAGACAGAACAAAACCTTCAAGAGATGAGCGATTACTTCAATACACCGAATCTAAGAGTAATTGGATTTTGAGGCAGAAAGAGAGACAGAGACCACCCTGTAACAAACATTCCATGAAAATATTCAAGAAAACTTCCCACATGTTATCAATGATGTAAAAATTCAAACAGAAGAGAGTCAGAGAACCCTAGCAAGACAACAAATGAGAAGACCAACTACCAGACACAGAATAATTCACCTAAACAAGGTAGATATAGAAGAAAAAAATCCAAAAGGCAGCAAGAGAAAAAAGTCTGACTATCTACCAGGGAAGACTAATTAGAATACCAGCAGATTTATCTACAGAAACACTTCAGGCTAGGAGAGCTTGGAGTACAGTCTTCAGAGTTCTCAAAGAGAAACAATTTCAACCAAGAATAACCTACCCAGTCAAGCTAAACTTCATCAGTGAGTGAGAATTAAAGTCTTTCCCAGACATCCAAACCCTAAGAATTTATGCTGCCTCCAGACCACCTCTAAAAGAAACACTTAAGAAAGTATTAAACACAGAAAAAAAAGAATGATGATGTTCTTCACAAGAGTCCACAAAAAAGATTGAAAACACACATGAATCATCCCAAACATTAAAAGAAAGACAATAACTAAGCAGGAACAACAACAACTCTATAAGAAACTCATGACAGGGATAAACCCTCACATTTCAATAATTAGCCTGAATGGACTAAATGCACCACTGAAAAGATATAGAATGGCAAAATGAATAAAGTATCATGAGGCAACAATATATTGTCTCGAAGAGACTCATTTCACCAGAAAGGACACTCACAGACTCAAAGTAAGAAGATGGAAAGCAACATTTCAGGCTAATGGAACACAAAAGAAAGCTGGAGTTGCAATCTTATCTCAGACAAAATACACTTTAAACTATCAAAAATTACAAAAAAGATGAAGAAGATCACTACGTAGTGATAAAAGGCTCAATCCACCAACTAGTAAAATCCATCCTAAACATATATGCACACTACATAGGAGCACCAATTTTCATTAAGCAGCTTCTAGGCAAACTTAAAAAAGATATTAACTCTAAAACTATCATAGCTGGGGTCTTTAATACCCCATTCACAACCCTAGACAGATCATCAGGACAAAATCAGCAACAAGATCCAGAACCTCAACCTGACTCTTGACAAATGGACTTAATTGATACCTACAGAACACTCCACCCAATGACCACAGAATATACATTCTACCCATCACTGCATGGAATGTACTCTAAGATTGACCACATTCTGGGCCATAAATCAAGCATAAACAAATATCATAAGACTGAAATTTTACCATACACCTTCTCAGACCACAGTAGAATAAAAATAAATATCAACACCAACAAGGTGCCCCCCAAACCCAGAAAGACATGGACACTAAACAGCATGATGCTAAGCACATACTGGGTCAACCCAGAAATCAAAACAGAGATGAAAAGATGCCTGGAAACAAATGAAAATGAAGAAATATCTTACCAAAATTTCTGTGATGCCATGAAAGCAGTAGTATGAGGGGAATTCATATCTATACAAATGCACATGAAGAAAATGGAAAGATTGCAAGTTAACAGCCTAAAAAGTCACCTAAGGAAGCTGGAAAAGCAAGTCCATCAAAATCCTAACTTTAGCAGAAGAATCTAGGTCACCAAAATAAAAGCCCAAATCTGGGACATAGAAGACATTAAAAAAAAAAAAAAAAAATCAATGAAACAAAAAGCTGGTCCTTTGAAAGGATAAACAAGATTGATGGTCCCCTAGCTAGACTGACCAAGAAAAAAGAGAGAAAAAGCCCAAATAAACACAATCAGAAACACAAAGATGAAGTCACATTTTCCCCTGAAAAAATACAAAAGATTATCAGTGACTACTATGTACACTGGTATGGGAACAAACTTGAAAACCTAAAGGAAATGGAGGACTTTCTGACAAAGCACAACCTCCCTAGTTTGAAACAAGAAGAAACTTGAGACCTTAAGTAGACCAATAATAATCAAGGAAATTGACTATGCCATAAGAAAAGTACCTACAAACAACAACAAAAACAACAACAACAAAAACCCAACCAGATGCCTTTCCAGCAGAATTCTACAAAACATACAAGGAGGAACTGATACCAATCCTATTGAAAGTATTCCAGGTGATTGAGAAAGATGGAACTCTCCCCAAATCATTTTATGAAGCTAACATCACATTGATATCCAAGCCAAGTAAAGACCCAACAAAGAAGGAGAACTACAGACCAATATCTTTGATGAACATATATGATAAAATTCTCAACAAGATCCTAGCAAACCAGATTCAACAATACATCTCAAAAATCCATCATGACCAAGTAGGCTACATTCCCAGGATGCAAGCCTGGTTCAACATTTGTAAGACCATAAATGTAATTAAATACATCAACAGATGTAAAAAACAAGAACCACATGATTATCTCATTAAATGCAGAAAAAACTTTTGATAAAATCCATCACCCTTTCTTGATAAAAACCCTTGAACATCTAGGCATAGGTGAAACGTACCTCAAAATAGTAAGAGTCATCTACTTAAAACACACAACCAGCATATTCATAAATAGACAGAAAGTGGAACCATTTCCCCTCAAAACTGGAACAAGATAAGGATGCCCACTCTCACCACTCCTGTTCAACATAGTTTTGGAAGTCCTACCAGAGCAATCAGAGAAGAGAAGACAATCAGATATATCCAAATAGGAAAAGATAAAGTCAAGTTATCCCTCTTTGCAGGTGACATGATTCTATACCTTGAAAACCCAGGAGAATCCATCTGTCAAAAACTCCTTGCACTGATAAAGGACTTTGGCAAAGTCTCAGGGTACAAAATACATGTACAAAAGACAATGGCATTTCTATACACCAATAATAGGCTGAAACTCAAATAGAAAGCACAATTCCATTCACAATAGCCACATACAAAAAATGAAATACCTTGATATCTTCCTAACCTGACATGAAAGATCTTTACAATGAAAACTACAATACACTGCTCAAAGAAATCAAAGATGATACAAACAAGTTGAAGATTATTCCATGCTCATGGATTGGAAGAATCAACATTTTTAAGATGTGCATTCTACCTAAGGAAGTTTACAGATTTAATGCAATGCCCATCAGATTACCAGAAACATTCTTCTCACACCTAGAAACAACAATACAGGAATTCATATGGAAACATAAACTTCCAAGAATAGCCAAAAAAATCCTCAGCCTAAAAAACAAAGTAGGAGGAGGAGGTATCACACTCCCAGACTTTAAACTTTATTATAAAGCTATAGTAATCAAAACAGCCTGGTATTGCTGCAAGAACAGGTATATAAACCAATGGAATAGAATTGAGATTCCAGAAGCAAAACCTCAATTTCTCAACCAACTAACCTTCGACAAAGCCTCCCCCCACCCAATATGGGGGAAGAGAAGTACCTATTTAGTAAATGGTGCTGGGAAAACTGGCTGACCACATGCAGAAAATTGAAACAGGACTCCTACCTATCCCCATACACAAAAATTAACTCTAAATTGATCAGAGACCTACATGTAAAACCTCAAATTATAAGAACCTTAGAAAATGCAGGAGACACCCTTATGGAAATTGGCAACCAATTCCTGATCAAAACCTGAAGTACCCAGGCCATAAAAGATAAGATACACAAGTGGGACGTAATTAAACTGACAAGCTTCCGCAAAGCCAGAGATACCGTCAAGAGAGCAGGGAGACAGCCCACAGACTGGGAAAAAATATTTTCCAACTCCATGTCTGACAGAGGCCTAATATCAAGGATCTATAAGGAGCTCAAATGTGCTGAAAAGAAAAAAACAAATAACCCCATTACAAAGTGGGCAAAAGATTGAATAGACACTTCTCAAAAGAAGACATACGGGCAGCCAACAGATACATGAAGAAATGTTCAGCCTTACTAGTCATTTAGGAATTGCAAATTAAAACTCCACTGAGATAACACCTAACTCCAGTCACAATGGCCATCATCAATAACAAAAAATAACAAATGCTGGAGAGAATGTGGCGAAAAGGGAACACTTTTACACTGTTGGTGGGAGTGTAAACCGGTGCAGCCTCTGTGGAAATCAGTGTGGCGATTTCTAAAAGCTCTAAAAATTGAACTTCCATATGACCCCTCAATTCCCCTACTGGGAATGTACCCGGAAGAACCCAAACCACTCTATAAAAAAGATACCTGCACAAGTATGTTTATCACAGCATTGTTCACAATAACAAGAACCTGGAACCAACTGTGCTGCTCATCAAAAGAGGACTTGATAAAAACAAAAATGTGGTACATATACGTGATGGAATATTACACAGTCATAAAGAAGAACAAAATCATGAACTTCACAGCAACTTCAATGGAATTAGATTTTATAATACCAAGTGATCTTTCACAGAAATAAAGATCTGAGTATCACATGTTCTCACTCATAAGGGGACCTTGAACAACTACTGTTATAGTATGAGAAAAAGATTGACAGTAGCCGGAAATTGTGGGGGTGGGGAGTTGGAGAGGTGGGATTGACAGTAGTTGATATCTGTCTGGGGAAGGGGGAACATACATCAACAAGGGTACCTGCACAATGAATATTTGTATTCCTAACCCTTAATTGTAACCCACAATTTTAAAATAAAAATTTAAAAAAAAGAATGTGTTGAACACAGAAACAAACAAAAAATAGCCATGTATATCACAAAAGTACAGGCAGAGTTAACAGAACACCCACAAAAATGAGAAAACACACACACACACACTCACGCACACACACACACACAAGTTAAAAGGAAATAAGGCATTTTCATAGGAGTCCTATAACAGGGATAAAGTCTCACAGATCAATAATAACTTGAATGTGAATGGACTCAGTGTGCCACTGAAAAGACATAGAATGAGAAACTGGATTAAGGAAACATGATTCAATAATTTGCTGCCTCGAGAAAACTCATCTCACTCAAAAGACACCCACAGACTCAAAGTTGGAGGTAGGAAAATGAGCTTTCAGGAGAATTTAAAACAGTATAAAGCAGGTATAGCTATTATAATATCAGAAAAAGCTATTTTTAAGTCATAAATAATTAAAAAGGGCATGGAAGAATATTACATAATGCTAAAAGGCTCAGTTCCCCCGTGAGAAATATCCATCCTAAACATAAATACACACAACATAGGAGCACCAGGTTTTATACAATAAAAAGTCAGTAAACTAAGAGAGGACATTGACTCTCAAGCAACCATAATTGGAGACCTAAATACACCACTAACAGCTTTAGATAGATCATACAGGGAAAAAATAAACAAGGAGATCTGGAACCTCAACTTGAAACTTGATCAAACGATCTTAATAGATATCTACAGAACATTTCACCCAACAAATACAGAGTATACTTAATACTCATTAGCACATGGAACATATTCCAAGATCAATAATATTCTCAGACATAAATCAAGCATGAATAAATATCAAAAGATGGAAATCATACCATGCATTAGCTCAGATCACAGAGGAATATAAATAAATATTGCCACCAACATGATTCTCCCAAGACACACAAAGGCACTGACTCTAAAAACATGTTGAGTGACTCCTGGATTAACACAGAAATCAAGATAGAAATAAAAGTATTCCTAGAAACAAATGAAAACGAAGACACATCTTATCAGAATCTATGGGATGTCATGAAAGCAGTGTCAAGAGGAAAATTCATAGGATTGCTTGCACAAATCAAGAAATAGAAAGATTACAGTTACACAGACTTATGTCACACCTAAAGAAACTAGAAAGGCAAGATTACCTAAATTCTAACTTCTGCAGAATAATCCAGATCACCAAGATAAAATAAAAAATAAAAATATCACAGAAAGGATCAACAAGGCCAAGAGTTGATTCCTTGAAAGAATAAATAATAATGAAGGACAACTGGCCAGATTGACTGAAAGAGAAAGACAGAGAGAGAGGGAGAGAGAGAGAGAAAGAGAGAGAGAGCGCTCAGATAAAGTCAATTAGAAACACAAAAGGTAAAGTCACAATTGACCATAAAGAAATTCAAAAGATTATCAGAGATTACTATAAAAACCCACATTCAAATAAACTAGAAAAAAATAAAGGAAAAAAGCACTTTTTTGACATTACAAAATATCCCAATGTTGAAACAAGAAGAAATTGAAATTCTAAACAGATAAATAACAATCCAGGAAATTGACTTAGTCGTAAGAAATCTACACAGCAAAAAAAGACATGGACACGATGGTTTCCCAGCGAATTGTACAAGACATACAAGGAGGAGCTGATACCAATATTATTGAAAGTATTCCAGGCAATTAAGAAAAATGGCAGATCCTTAACCTACGCGCCCTGAAGGGCTCTGGCTCGGTGGCTCAGCCTGTAATCACACGCTTTGGGAGGCTGAGATGAGTGGATTGCCTGAGCCCGTGGGTTCGAGACCCCACCTAGGCAACTTGGTGAGACCTCATCTCTACAGTAAATCAAAAAAAAAAAAAAAAAAATTAGCCAAGCGTGGTAGTGCGCGCCTGTAGTTCCAACTACTTGGAAGGTTGAGGCGGAAGGATTGCTGGAGCCCAGCAGGTCGAGACTGCGGTGACCGAGACCAGCCACTGCACTCCAGTCTGGGCGACAGAGCAAGACTCCCACTCAAAAAAAAAAAAAGAAAAATAGAATGCTCCCCAATTCATTTTATGAAACCATAATCATACTGATACCCAAACCTGGCAAAGACCTGAAAAAGAAAAATTACAGGTCAATATACTTGATGAACATAGATGCAAAAGTTCTAAACAAGATTCTAGCAAATCAGAGCCAACAACACATCTCAAGGATCATCCACCATGAACATGTGTGCTTCATTTCTGCAACCCAGGGCTGGTTCAACAGCAAGACCATCAACATAATTCAGCACATCAACAGATGTAAAACCAAGAACTGCATGATTATATCATTAGACACAGAGAAAACATTCAACAAAATCCAGCATCCTTCTTGATAAAAACCCTTGAGCACCAAGGCATAGAAAAACATCCTCAAAACAGTAAGAGCCATCTATAATAAACCCACAGCCAACATTTTGCTCAATAGGCAGAAATTGAAAGCATTCCTCTTGAGAATGTGAACAAGATAAGGATGTCCGCTCTCAACCCTCCTGTTCAACATATTGTTGTGAGTCCTAGCCAGAACAAACAGGCAAGAGAAGGAAATAAAAACTATCCAGATAGGAAAAGAGCAAGTCAAGGTATCCCTTTTTGCAGATGATATGATTTTGCAAACCCAAGGGGATCTGTCAAAAGCCTATTTGCAATGATAATCAACTTTGGTAAAGTCTCAGGGTACAAAATCAATGTTGCATCCCTATACACTAGTAACAAGTAGACAAAGAACCAAAACATACACACACACACACACACACACACACACACACACACACACACACACACACAAATACCTTGGCATCCACCTAACCAAATAAGTGAAAGACCTTTACAAAGAGAACTACAAAATGCTGCTTAAAGAAATCAAGGATGACACAAACAAGTGGGAAAAAAAATCATGCTTATGGATTAGAAGAATTAATAGTACTAAGATGTCCATTCTACCCAAGGAAATCTACAGATTCAGATTCACTACAATACCCATCAAATTACCAGCATCATTTTATTCAGAACCGGAAAAGACAATACAGAAATTCATATAAAAAAAGAGTATGAATAACAACAACAATCCTCAGAAAAAGGAACAAAATGGGAGATATCACACTTCCAGTCTTTGAAACTTACTACAAGTCTATAGTAACCAAAACAGCCAGATATTAGTACATGAAAAGGCACATAGACCAATGGAAAGGGATAAAGATTCCAGAAGCAAAAACTCAATCTCTCAACCAACTCATCTTCAACAAAGCCACCAATAACAACCTCAAGGAAAAAAAAGACCATATTTAGCAAATGATGATGGGAAAACTGACTGACCGTGTGAAGAATAATAAAACTGAATTCCTACCTATCACCATATAAAAAAATGAACTCACAATGGATCAAAAACCTAAATGTTAAACCTCAAACTATAAGCATCCTAGAGGAAAATATAAGAAACACTCATATGCATATCCGAATAGGCAATTAATTATTGAGCAAATCCCCCAAAATAAATGCTATCAAAGCTAAGAGACAGGTAGAACCTCATCAAACTGAAAAGCATTTGCACAGCAAAAGAAATCGTCAAAAAAGTGAAGTTACAACCCACAGAATGGGAAAAATGGCCGATTATGCCTCTGACAAATACCTAACATCCAGGATCTACAAGGAACTTAAATAAACCGAAAGAAAAAAAAAATAACCTCAACAGCCCTACTAAAAAATGTGGGCAAAGGAACTGAATAGACATTTCAAAAAGAAAGACATATAAGCGAACAACAAATGTGAAAAAAAGCTCACCTTTACTAACTAAGAAATGCAAATCAAAACTATAATGAGATACCACCTAACTCCAGTATGGATGGCCATCATTAATAATCAGAAAACAACAGATGCTGGCCTGGGTGCAGAGAAAAAGGAATGCTTCTATACTGTGGGAAGGAGTGAAGTTGTTCAGCTTCTATTGAACGCTGTGTGGTGATTCCTAAAACAACTAAAATTAAAAAGTGACCTTTCACATGATCCAGCAATCACTCTCCTGGGAGTATACCTGAAGGAACACAGATTGTTCTACAAAAAAAAAGAAAAAAATACCTGCACACACATGTTTGTAGCCGCACTAGTCACAATAGCAAAAATATGGAATCAGCCCTACTGCTCACTGAAAATGTACTGGATAAGGAAAAGATGATACATCTATGCAATAAAGTATTACGCAGCCATAAAGAACAAAATATGGACATTGGCACAAATCAAATGGAGTTGAAGACCATCATACTTAGTGATCTATCACAGAAACAAAGAATTGAATATTACGTTTGCCCTCATAACTGGAACCTGAACATTAATCACATTAGCACAAAGGAGGGATCAGATGTTGCTGGACACTGCCAAGGGAAGGAGGGGCGGAGGGGACACAAAACAAAATACAGGGTACCTGGTCCTAAATTAGGGGAAATGAGGGCCAGTTGGAGGTTCAAGCTGCCCATGCATGCAGCCTACTCATGTAGTTGATTCTGATTTGTACCCCACATTTCCATAGTAAAATAAATAAATAATGGTACTGGCAAAATTGCATAGTTTTATGGATAAAATGAATTCTAAATTCTAATTTTTTTACACAGGAATTAATTAGACATGAACCATAGGTGTAAAATACTGGCATAATTAAATTTCTCGCAGCAAATTCAGAAGAATAGCATCATGACTTTGGAGGCAGATACAAATTTATTGAACAGCGTAATTTATTTGTCAAGCATAAACTATATGGCAGACACATGCATTATACTTCAGCAAAGTTAAACTTTTTTGCTCATTAAATGAAGAATAGGTATGTTGTAGTCTTAAAAAAATATATTCTCAATACACCACCAGGACAGGATACTTGTATCTTGAACATAATAAGCACTCCTGCAAGTAAAAGGAAAAAGAGACAATAATAAATATAAGAAGATAGGCATATGATTGGAATATACAATGTATAACAGAAGATTTTAAAAGGGTGCAAAAGCACACAAATAGATGTTCTATATCATTGTGTACATTATGTTCATAGTAAGACCTATTTTATACATCACTGAATGGTTAGTAAAAAAGACTGAAAACATTGAATACAGGAGAAGACTTGGAGCAGCTAGAACACTCATATTGTAGCTTGAAATGTAAAATAATACAGTCACTTGGAAAATTATTTTACAGCTTCTTATAAAGTTAAGATCTCATAAAGTTATTTAAATATGAATAAGCAAAATTGCAGGTATTACCCAAGGGAAAGAAAGACAATGACATGTACACGAATGTTATAGCCATCTTGTTTATAGTAGTCAGCAATTATACTCCCAACTGTCCATCAACAAAAGAGCTAATGGTTGCATTGTGGTAAACTCATATCTGGAATACTACCCATCAATAGCAAGAAGTCAACTGTGACACATGACAGCATGCAGGAGGCTTACAGATATCAGTCTGAGTAAAAACAATTGGGTAAAAGCAGTACATATTGTATAATTCAACTTATATGTAGTTAAAGAACAGACAAAATGAATCTATAATATAAAAGTCCTGAAGTTTTTGCCTCTTCAGGTGGGGCAGATTGAGTACAAAAGATCAAAACAGGACTTTCTTGAGAAATGGATATATACACATACAATTGTCTAAACTCATTACATTGAACATGATATCTGTACATTTTGTTATATGTAAATGATGCCAAATTTAGAAAAAATATCTATTTTGAAAGTAAAAATATAATAATTATTAATTTTCCTCTGGATCTCATTGTGAACACTTTCAGGTACTAACGCCCAAACCACCCATCTTGTTATCTAAAGTTAATCTTTTAATCTTAAAAAAAAACAATTCATTGGCTAACACATATTTATTTATCCAGAAATCAGCATGAATTGCACTGAAAATTAAAAAAAATGGAAATAAAATTACAGTACAACAAAAATCAAACCAAAATTTTGACAAAAATATAGATATGGCTTGGGTGCAGAGAAAACAAATATATAAGAGGGGAAATATATTATAGTAGTCAACAACTATACTTCCAACTGCCCCCACAGAGAAGACTTGGAGCAGCTAGAACACTCATATTGCAGCTTGAAATGTAAAGTAATACAGTCACTTGGAAAACTATTTCACAGCTTCTTATAAAGTTAAGATCTTATAAAGTTATTTGAATATGAATAAGTAAAATTGCAGGTATTACTTTATTACCCACGGGAAAGAAAGAAAATGACATGTACAATAATAAAATTACAGTACAACAAAAATCAAGTAAGTATTGTGTGTTTTGTCTTGATTCCATTCTTATGTCGTATACATTCTTTATACTTATCTGAAAATTAGAAAAGTATATTGAAGTCTTCTGTTTCTCATATTTACAATGACTTTTCTGTGAATGTTACTCCAGTATAATTTTATCCATAAAGCTCCATGACCCTTATATATTCATTAAGAAGTAGAATTGTTAATGATACATGATCCTTCCTGTCCTGTTAAGTGATTTCTAAGGTACTCAAGGGGCAAAGAAGTCAAACAAGATCAACTTCTTTGCCAATTAAGACACTTGGCTCCTTTTTGACCAATTAAGTGATAGACAGATATTGATTTAATGCTAATAAACCTTAAAATGTAGGATTCTGACTTTGCTCCATCAGGTATTCCAACTGAAGGGTTGACTTTTAATGTCTTTTATTTAATTTGGATTAGGCAATTTGGAGGTCTTAGGCACTTAAAAATGTAGGACTTAAAAAAAAAAAGGCAATCCCTTCAGATCCCCTCCTGCTCTGGGAGCATTTCTGTGCTCTCTATAAATTCTGCTTCCCCCCCCCCCCCGGCAGAAAAGTAGGACTTGGGAAGCTGTCAATAATACTGTATAATACTATGCATAATGTATAATATAGTAAATGCATAATATTCATACAATAATGTATAATATTCAGCTATCGCAGTGTATGTCCTTCCAGGATCCAGAAAGATGATGTGCATTTACACTGCTATGGCACAACTGTCATTGATGTTTCTTTTAATAGTATTAAAGTTGAGTAAAGATAAATAAAAAATGATACAATTTCGGTTATTCCATACATACAAAGAGAAGAGATGTTGTTTTATTCTGAATCTTTAAAATGTCTTATATTTTAGCTGCATAAATCACCTAAGTGTTAAATTTCTTGATAATACACGATGCAACAGACACTATTAGCTGCTCACCTAAAGAACACCTGCCTTCACTTGGTGTCATTCACCAATATGTTTAATAAATCCCATTTGTCAAAAGAAAAATGGAAGTTGGTATTAAATAACAAAGAGGGGAGGTTGTTAAAACTAGTAGGTTTAGCCAGGCTCAGTGGCTCAGCCTGTAATCCCTTTGGGAGGCTGAGGTGAGTGGATTGCTTGAGTCCACGGGTTCGAGACTCGCCTGGGCAGCGAGACCTCATCTCTACAATAAATCAAAAAATCAGCCGGGCGTGATAGCGCATGCCTGTAATTCCGCCTACTTGGAAGGCTGAGGCAGAAGGATCGCCAGAGCCCAGCAGGTCGAGACTGCGGTGGCCGGGAGTGGCCACTGCACTCCTGTCTGGGCGACCGAGTGAGACTCCAATTCAAACAAACAAACAAAAAAACTAGTAGGTTTGACCCTCAGTATTGAAAAGCTGTCTTTTTATTCTCTGAGATAATGGGAATAGATGGAATTCTGCATGAAATGCTAATTAAAATTGGAATGAACTGTTCTTTCCTATGGGCTTTGTTGTTGCTGGTATAATATGTATATAATACAGGTTATTCATATTATCTTCTCAGGTTTATATTTTTTATGTCGGGTAATATATTTGGCATGTAACATACAATGAACAAAGCTAGACAGGTTTTCTGCCTTTTTAGAGATTACAATATAGAGAGGGAACAATAATACTGCATTAATCCAGTAAAAAATCAAATTAAAGTATAATCAGAATAATTGCTACGAAATAGAGGTACATGATGGTAAATTGTGGGAGCAGCTCTAGCCAAAAATGTTTCAAGAAAAGACTGGTTTAAGGAACTGTGTTTTTAACTGTCATATTTGTTTTAAAAAATCACAAAAATGTCACATGTGGTAAACATTTCCATCAACTTATGTTTTGTTCATTCGAAAAAGTGATGCATGGTAATATGAATATATTTATATACCCATGTTCACAGCACCATGATTCCCAATAGCTAAAAGATGGAAACAACTCAACCGTCCATGGATAGATGAATACATGAACAAAATATGTCATACACATAAATTGAATGTTATTCAGCCTTAAAAAATTTCAGATATAAGGTAGAATATGAATTTACCTTGAAAATACGCTAAGTGAAAAAAGCCTGACACGCAAGAAAAATATTGTAGTATTTCGACCAAAGCAATACCTAGAGCAGTAAAACTCAGAAACAGAAACTCAATTGGCAGTTGCCAGGGTCTAGGGGTTGAGAAAATTGAGAAGTTAATGTTTCATAAATCTGAAAGTTCAGTCTGTGATGATAAAGCAGCTCTGGAAATGAATGACAATAAGACTATACCTAATGCCACTGAATTGTATACAAAACTATGGTTAAAATGGTCAATTATATGTTTTGTATATTTCACTACAATAACAAAAAACAATATGAGTCACATATTTTAAGGAAGAACTGAGAAAATATTATGTCTACATTTACAACCCATGTTAAAATTTTTCTAAAGTGATTTCTTTCAAACTAATTTTAAGGATATTAATTAAAAAAAACACTAAAGTATGCATTTAAGACCTAAACAACATATTAGACAAATAATTGGAGAGCCAATTAGATCTGTCAGCTTACTAATGTTTGCAATTATAATAGTAATGCTTCAAATAAAAGACAATGAACACAAAGACTACTTACAAATAACATGAACACTTTTGACTTCCTCAACAAATATTGGAATGCTAAAGAGAATGCAAATAAGTATGGAAACTATATAGACCACATATCTACCGATATTATGGGCCTGTGTTTGACCAGTAAAACTTTATATATGAAATTTAAAAAAAGGTCATTTAGTCCAGTCATCTGATGAAAAAATAATTTACACTACAGTGTGTCAATAAAAATTTATTTGCTGTTTTAAAGTCAAAGAAACAGAGTTAGAAAGGGCCATCATAATCTCATCTCATCATGTTTCCAATCCTTTTTAGTTTATTTTCCTAGATACATTGAAGATAATTGCTTTTGCAAAACATTGACTTAATTTAGCCTCGTTATGTTTTTTATTGTTAAATTTATCCTACCTGCTGTTCTTCGAGCTTTCTGAATCTGTGGTTTGCTGTCTGTCATTTATTTGGAAAGTTTTTTATCTCGACTATTATTACTACAAGCACTGCTTCTGCTCTGTTTTTTTTCTTTTTCTTCTGGTATTCCCATGATGCATACATTATACCTTTGAAACTGCCAACAGTGCTAGGATGGTTTGTTCTGTGTCCTTCTCCTCCCCCTTTATTTAATCAGGTTTTTTTTTTCTGTTGTTGTTTTTGCTTTAGTACTGAAAGTCCCTGTTGATCTATATTTCAAATTTAATGATTTTTTTTCCTCAGTCATTTCTAGTTCTCTGATCAGCACCAAAAATAATCATTCTTAGTTTCCTTTGTAGTGCTTTTGATTACTAGCATTCCCTTTTTGTTCATTCTTAGAGTTTATATCTCTTTACAGTATTTTTATATGATCTACCTTTTTATCAATTCTTTAATGTTATCTACTATTCCTGTTAGGGTTCTTAATTTTATTAAATCATAGTAAATTTAAGTTCTTCTGACAATTTAACACCTGTGTCATATTAGAATGATGTTCTGATGCTGTCTCTTCTGTGATTCTGTGGTGGTGGTGGTGGTGGTGGTTTTGTGTGTGTGTGTGTGTGTGTGTGTGTGTGTGTGTGTGTGTGTGTGTGTGTGTGTTTTGGCATACTTTGTAATATTTTGTTGAAGCCGAGATACATTTTATCAGGTAATAGGAACTTAGATAAATAGACCCTTAGTATATGGATTTATGTAAATCCACACAGGAGTTAAGCTGTGTTTTCTGTTTGCTATAGTTGTAAGTGTCAGAGGCCTACATTTTTTTTTATTTTTGTATTCTTTCTTGACTTCATTTTTGACTTGACTCTAAAGACTATAGTAGAGACATTTGACCATACTACCTCAGTCAGTTAATCAAAGTCAGCATCCACATTGGTAAGTCATGTTGAAATGATATCATAAAAAAGGTACTTTACCTCTGTGGTCTTTCTCCCAGAAACCCATAGGCCCAACTTGATAATGACAAAAAGCATTAAAAAAATTCCCAAAGAAGTACATTCTACCATATACCTGATCAGTACTTCTCGAAAAGGTCAAGGTCATCCCAGACCAGAAAAGTTTGAGAAGCTGTCTCAGTCACCTAAAGAGACATGACTATTAAATATAATGTAATATCATGGTTTGGCCTATGCAGAATAAAAAAGCTTTAGGTAAAAATTAAGGAATTAGAAATATAAAGTTCAATTCTTGTTAATAATAGTGTGCCAGTATTGACTCTTTAATTTTAACAAATGTACCATATTACAGTAATGTATTGTTAATAAGATAAATTGGGAGTGAGGTATATGAAAATTATTAGTACAAACTTTGCAATGTTTTGCAATATTAACTACTCTAAAATAAAATGCTTATTTTAAAATAATATTATTTACAATATTAATTAAATGTGTGATTACTATTTCTTTTGAATAAGGGGAAATAAGCTATTTGCACAGGATAATACAAACTGCTGGTATTTTTCTTCTTCAGATAACGAGAAGACAAGATAAGCAGGTAGAAAGCGTGTTTTAAACTATATATAGCTAGCATTGCCTGAGAAGTATTATTTTAATGACAAGAATTAAGACCAAAATTTCAGATTGGCAATCTCTTCTTTGGGCTTATATTTTCTACTCCATTTTCTTCACGCAAACAATAGCTTATGAAATAAAATATTGTTCATAATGACAATGAAAAGTTAATTCTAAATGAGCCAAAACTACAATTGAATTACAGATTTAATCTCACTTTTAATATACTTGTATGTGGATGTTTTTATTGTGGTTCAGAGGATGAACAGAAATTGCTCATATAATTGTCTCCTAAATTTCAGTAGGAGTAACAAAAATAAGTTCCAGGAACAGTGTTCATTTTTTCTTAGTTCCAGAGAATTTGAACATAAGAATAATGAAATATTCTCAAAGGGCTACACAAAGGGTAATTATGATAAAACTGATTCTAAAAATGTGCCCTTAAACTTGAATTCTCCTATAGAGATTAGCTTTTGAAAATATATATTTTCTAAAATATCATCAATTTAGTGAATATATCTAGAATTTAATTAAAAATTTTACTTAACAAGAGAATGTAATAAACTGATATCTTCACAGAGCCAAACATTTTTAAAATGGTGCGTATGCTATTAACCTTTCTTCTCTAATCTGAGGAAATTATAGAAATTATATTACTGATGTATATGCTTTTACTTTCACAGTGAGTTATTAAATTATTTGGTTGCATAGCACTAGAGTTCAGAGACTGTTTATTGGTTTTAGTTTATAGTAACTCAGTATGAGTCTATTAATTTTCTTTATTTCAGTATTGTTTCTGCTACCTTAAGAACCTTAAAGCCATCCTGTGCATTATGCACTTAAAAGTGGAATTGTCTTGGTCTCCCCTTCAGTGACCTTTATAAACAAAGCAACCGCAAACAGTCTAGCAGAAAAAGTCAGTTTCAACTTATTTTCTGGTTTGTTTGTTTTTAGATTTGATTTTAGCATGCTGAGTCTAGGGAATAGTCTGTACAGGAAGATAAAGGAAGTGAGGACTCAAGCATCATCAGTTTCAGGGATCACGGTCTGAGAACAAATTGAAATTCAAATTATATACATTTCACTGATCCAAATTCTGCTTAATAAAGCAAAATTTAAGGCATTTAATTTTAAGGCTTGATGTAAAATATAACTATAGTACTATAGTAGAGAAACAAAAGATAAGAATTAATTTTGCCTTTTTTTCTTCTCACTATGTGGATAACTTTAAGAAAATTACACAGTTTCACGTATTTGTCCATTTTTAAAATGAATCTTACCATCATGTTTATTCTTCCAATGGTATCCATGAATATAATTAGCAAAAAAATTATACTGCAACTCAGTGTGTATATCATAAGATAATCGCCTCCCTTAGTGAGACGATCTGGATGAAACAACTACTAAAACTCGGCAGCATTCTTTAGTTTGTCAGTCAAGTTTGTGAGTATTATTTTCCGTCAATTTCCCAAGTTCACTCACTTTTGTACGGGTTTTGCATGCATATCAGACAGTGCAAGGTGGTTTCTTACTCGATAGTTCTTAGTATCTGGAAGTCATTTTTTCAATATCTTTTTATGGATAGGAATTATGATTCTCAGTTTTAGTACTGTTTATAAGTTTGCACACCTAGCATGTTGAGAAAGCAGAATTTGGATCTTGGGATTATCTAACACCGAGGCTCATCTACTTTTGGACAGAACCTGTTGTCCTTCTTTCACCTAATATATTACAGTATGTATAGTGAATCAGTAAATATGACTGTATTACCTGCATTTACTGAAGTGTTTAGAAGTATAAGGCAATTTACATTTGATATTGGTTAGGAGTCAGTCAATGTAGAGATAAGATACAATGTGCGTTTTAGTACTTTGGTAACTCAGCATTTGGTCTGCTGAGCTGGAAAGGGGCTAGAATTGGAAGTGTTTGTAGATGATTATGTGAACAAAATATTTGCCAAACAAACAAAAATTAAAAAGGGATCAGGAAAACTTTTAGTGAGGATACTATGGACAACATAATCACTCACTGGCGTTTTTAGTCTCATGACTATTTAATAAAAGCTTAATATATTGCATATTTCATATTTTAAAATTTAAAAAACACGATAGTTTATTTAGTATGTTTCCTTCAATTCAGGCTGGATTAGAGGGAAAGAGTATTAATAACACAACCTTCTACACATAAAAAGATATACAAAAATTTCTTTATACTTAGAGTTGCTGAAAATCAAGTCATAAATTTGAGGTTCAAGATGGTTGACTAAAGACATCAGACACACTCTTTCTGGAAAGAAGAGCCAGAATTATGAAAAGACAATCATACATCAAATAAAACACCCAAGAAATAACACTAGTGTCCAACAGAAAACTTGCAGGAAAACAACTGAGTCACAAAAGAAGAAGGAAATTAGTGGCCAGTTTGCTGTGATTGAACAGATACTTTCAGGGGCTCAGTATTGTGGGAAAGGGTCTAGGGATAACTGGTGATCCACATTCCTGCCATGGACTTCTGAGTTCCAAACCACAGCAGAGTTCCTCTACCCACGCGAATCTGAGACTGGTATGGGTGGTGATTTGGAGACCCTGCAAAACCACTGCAGCAACAGAGCACTCGAGCTTGTGCTGAGTCATTCACCTTCCAACTCATCCCACCTCAAGACTTAAACGGCTGTGGCAGGACGCCATTTTGAAGTGCAGCTGTCACCAGACTGCATCCTGCCCTGAGAATCACAGCCCCTGTATCTCCAAATTTTGGAAGCTCCAGCTGACATTTGCAAGAGGTTTTTCACAGGGCTGCAGTAGCATAGCACCATCCGGGCCCAAAGGTGATGCAGGGTCCCCAGTACTTTAGCTCACGGAAAGTACCACTTCCAATAGAAAGGACAGTGCAGTGTCCTCTGGGACAAAAAAAAAAAAAAAAAGTGCATATTTTCCAAAATCCAAGAGTCCAAGAGTGATCTATCTGGGACCAAGAAGTGACGTCACTCCTATCAGGGGCACAGATTCTGTGCTTGAATTTGCAAGCTAAAAATTGACCTCTCATATGATTTGGCAGTTCCCCTGGTAGGAATCTACCTGGAGGAACTCCAATCACTCTGTGAAGAAGAAACCTGCACACACATGTTTATTCACAATAGCAAAAATATGGAACCAACCATGTTGCCCATCAAAAGAGAACTGGATAAAAAAAATGTGGTACATATACACGATGGAATATTACACAGCTATAAAGAAGAAAAAAATTATGAACTTCACAGCAACCTGGATGAATTTAGAGTCTATAACACTGAGTGATCTATCACAAAAACAAATAACCGAGTATCACATGCTCTCACTCATAAACGGACTTTGAATAATTATCATAATATTATAAGAAAAGGATTGATAGCAGGAAACTGGGGTGGGGGAGGGGAAGGAGGTGGGATTGGCAGTAGTGGGAATCTGCCGGGTGAGGGGGGGCACACCTCATCAACAAGGGTATCTACATAATGAGCATTTGTACCCCACATCTTTAAAATTAAAAATTAAAAAAAAATTAAGAGTAAAATCTCCCATCATAGAGTGACCTCGGTTCTCAGGCTCTCACAAAGAGAGTACCTCCTTTCCCTCCTCTATCACTCCAAGACCCCTCCAGTCCCTTGCCCCCTTGTACATCTACACTTGTTGCCACTAAATGCCAGGTCAGATGAGCCAGACAGCTACCTGATTGGGGTGGTTAGTGACAACTATGATTCCATGAGCAGTGTGGCCTCTGAACCTGAGGCTCCTCTTCACCTTTTCATGGTACTGTGGTGTTGTGGCAAAAAGCATGAAAGCCTGAGAGTAACTACCTCAGGCTGTTGGGAGAAGTTGAGCACTACAGTTACTGCCAATATCAGCATTAGCCTGCACCACTTGGAACCCCGGGGGTAATCCCATCACTGCTACTGTCATCACCAATACCATGCTAGCTGCCCAGGGACCCAAGAACTTGCTCACCTGCCTGGACAATTTCTGCCATTGCTGGCATCCAAGTAAGCCACTTGAAGGCCAAATAATTTGTCCCCTGGCAACTGTCAACAAAGTGCCAGCATATACTGCTTTGAAGCACAAAGACAAGCATACTCATCCCACCACTTTCACCACTGGGGCCTAAAGACAGGCCCATTTGGCATCCTACTCCCCAGCACAGCTTCTCCACAGCCTCCACTGAAAAGTACACCATAACCTTCTGAGGAAATCACAGAAGGTACTCATGCTGTTTATAGGCAATTAAGTCATACAGAGACTATACTACTGCATGAACCCAGAATCAAGTCAAAGTACCCTACCCAACCTATAACACAGAGACATATTTAGGGAAAAAAAACTTTCACTATGAAACTAAATTTAAACATAGGAAGAAGTGACTTACATCAGCTGCACAGATATCAATGTAAAAACACAGAAAACATGAATAAGGAAGGAAATATGATACCTTGAAAGGAGCACAGTATTTTTCCAACACTTGTTCTTAATAAAAAAGATTCATCTTTAAATTCCAAATAAATAATTTTAAATATTGATTTTTAAGGAAGCTCTGTGAGGCAAATGAAACTTCTGAAACACAATACAAAGAACTCAGAAAAACAATTTGGGAAATGAATGAAAACTTTTTAAAAGAGATAGATGCTTTTTAAAAGAGCTAGATAGTTATTTTGGAACAGAAAGACTCACTGAAGGAAATACAAAAAACAATTGAAAGATTTATAAATAAACTAGATCAGGCAGAAGAAAAAAAAAAAAATCCCAGAGCTTGAAGTTAGGTATTTTGGAATAACTCAGTCAGACAAAAATAAAGAATAAAGAAGAATAATCAAAGCCTCTGTGACATTTGGGACAATGCAAAGTGATGAAATATACAAATCATCAGTTTCCCTGAGTGCAAAGAGAAAATGAAATGATTAAAAAAATTTTAAGAAAATAATGTATAAAAACTTCCCATGTCTAGCAAGTGATGTACATATTTAAATACAGGAGACTCAATGATTCTGAGGTATATAAAATGCAAAAATTTTTTCTCCATGACACTTTGTAATCAGAGAATCTAAAGTCGAAGATAGAGAGTGAATCCAAAAACAGTAAAAGTACCTAGTCACCTATAAAGAAATGATTGAAAAAAACAAACAAACAAAAATGATCCAACTATATGCTTTTTTCAAGAAACTCACTTTACCAATAAAGACACATATGGACTGAAACTAATGAGATGAAAATAGATATTACATGCAAATGAAAATGAGCAGGAGTCGATAATTTATATCAAATAAAACATACGATAAGTTAAGAACAGAAAAAAAGAGACAAAGAAGGCAATTATAGAATAATAAAGAAATTAATCCAGCAAGAGAATACAACAATTCTGAATATATATGCACCCAATACTTGAATACACATATTCGTAGATAAAATATTGCTACAACTAAAAAGAAAGATTACAGTGCAATCATAGTGAGGGACTTCAACACTTCCGTCTCAGAATAAGAAAGATTATTGAAATGGGAAATCAACAAAGAAACACAAAATTTAAACTGGATTTTAGATCACATAGACCTAGCAGACATTTACAGAACATTCTATTCAGTATCCACAGAATATATCTTCTTTTTATTAGCATACAAACATTCTCCAGAATAAACCTATGTTGAACCACAAAACAAGTCCCAACAAATGCACATGCAAGGATCAAAATCATATGAAGTATTAGGCCACAGTGGGGGTATAACTAGAAATCAATACCAAAAGAACCTTTGGAATCTATACACATAAATAGAAGTTAAACATACTCTTGAATGACCATTGGGTTAATGAAGAGATTAAGATTAAAATAAAGAAATGTCTTGAAATAAATAAAAATGAAAACAACATGCTCAAACTGTGAAATATAGTAAAAGCATTGCTAAGAGAGAAAGTTATAACAGTAAATACATCAAAAAAGTAGAAAAATTACAAATTAACAATGCACCACAAGAAAATAGAAAAGTAAAAACAAAACAAGCATCAAATTAGCAGAATAAATAAATAATAACTACCACAGCAAAACTAAATGAAGTAGAGATTAAAAATTAACACAAAGGACCAATGAAATGAAAAGTTGGTTCTTCAAAAAAAAAATATAAACTGCTATGCTACACTAATCAAGAAGAGAAGAGAGAAGACCCAGTGAACAAAATCAGGAAAGATAAAGGAGACATTACAACTAATTCTACAGAAATGTAAAGGATTACTGGAGAATATTATTAAAAACTATAAATCAATAAACTGGAAAACCTAAAGGAAATATTTAAATTCCTGTGAGTACATATGATGCAAAGACTGGATAAGGAAAAAAATAGAAAGCCTGAAAACACTGATAATAAGTAGTAAGACTGAATAAGTAGTAAAAAGTCTGTCAACAAATAAAAACCTAGGACTGGATGGATTCACAACCAAATACTACTAAAAATATAAAGAAGAACTAATACCAGTCTTCTTGAACCATTTCAAAAAATCTAAGAGGAGGGAATTCTTCTTAAGTCATTCTATGAGACCAGTGTCACCCTCATACCAAAAGCACAACAATAAAATAAACTACATGTTTGTAATCCTGATGTACATAGAGATGAAAATCTTCAACAAAATGCTAGCAAACAATATCCAACATCACATCAAAAAGATAATACCACATGATCAAGTTGGATTTATAACAGGGATGCAAGGATGGTTCAACAAATGTAAATCAACAAATGGAAAACATTACCTCTACAAAATAAAGACAAAAAAACCTATATGATCATCTCAATAGATGCATAAAAACTATTGTGAAAGTTCAACATCCCTTTATCATAAAAACTCTCAACAAACTAGGAATAGAAGGAATAAGCCTTAAAATAATAAAGACCCTCTATGACAAACCCACAGTCAACATTCTACTGAATGGAGAAAATTTGAAAGTGATCCCGCTAAGAACAGGAGCAAGACAAGATCGCCCACTCTCACCATTTCTGTTCACCACAGTACTGAATGTCCTAGCCAGACTAATCAGGTAAGGGAAAGAAATAAAAGTCATCCAATTTGAAAAAAGGAAATCAAATTGTTCTTTTTTGCTGAGGATGTGCTCTTACATTGAAAAATATCTAAAGACTCCATAAAAAAACCTCATAGATTTGATAATTACACTCAATAAAGTTGCAGGATACAAAATAGGTGTACAATAATCAATATCATTTCTATATATCACTAATGATCTAGCTGAGAAAGAAATAAAAAAGGCAACCAATTTGCAATACCTATTTAAAATACATAGGAATAAAGTTCACTAAAGAGGTGACAGTCCTCTACAAGGAAAATTTAAAAACACTAATACAAAATTGTAGAGGACACCAAAAATGTAAAATCATTCCATGATCATGGGTTGGAAGAGTTGTTATCATTAAAATGATTATAATGACCAAAGCATTATGGAGATCCAATGAAATTCTAATAAAAATATCAATGTCATTCCTCACAAAGCAAAAAAAATTCAAAACTTGTATGGAACCATAAAAAAGCCTGACTAGATACAAAATCCTAAGGTTAAAAACCAAACAAACAACTGGAGTTGTTACATAACTGAATTCAAAATATATTAAAAGACCATAGTAGCCAAAACAATATAGCATTGGTATAATAGACACCTAAGCCAATGAAAAAGCATAAATTACCTATAAATAAAGCCATATGTTTGTAGTCAACAGACCTTCTACAAAGGTAACGAAAACTTACTTGTGAAAGGATACCCTATTATTTAGAAAAAGGATAGTCACCATAGAATGAAACTGGACCCCTATTTCATACTATACACAAAAATCAATGCAAAATGGATTAGAGACTTAAACATAAGACTTGAAGTTATTAAAATACCTTAGGAGAACACTTCTGAACGTTGACATATGCAAAGAATTTATGACTAAGACCTCAAAAGCACAGACAACGAAAACAAAAATAGGCAAATAGGACACAAACTAAAAAGTTCTTTGAAGCAAAATAAATAATCAACAGAGTGTAGAGACATTTCTTTAAATCAGAGAAAATATTAGCAAACTATTCATCCAATAGGGAACT
Organism: Carlito syrichta; assembly: GCF_000164805.1. Classification (NCBI taxonomy): domain Eukaryota; kingdom Metazoa; phylum Chordata; class Mammalia; order Primates; family Tarsiidae; genus Carlito; species Carlito syrichta. Next base: position 129,686 of record NW_007168972.1, read on the forward strand.
AGTATCAAGACTACACAAATGACTCAACAGAAAAAAAAAAAAAAACCCATTCAAAAGCGGACAAAGAATACAAATAGGCATTTCTCAAAAAAAAAAAAAGAAAACCACATACAAATTACCAACAGGGATATTTGAAAATGCTCAACATCACTAATCATCAGATAAGTGAAAATCAAAACCACAAGATATCGTTTATCCCAGTCATAATTGTTATTACTAAAAAGACAAAAAATAACAAATGTTGTAGAGGTAATGAAGAAAAGTGAACTCTTATACATGTTGGTAGGAATGTAAACTGGTACAACTACCATAAAAATAGTAAAAAATATAATTACCATGAAGAAAAAATACTAAATTAAAAATAGCATTATCACTTGATCCAGCAAGCTAACTACTGGCTATCTACTCAAAGGAAAATAAAACAATATATTAAAGGGATACCTTCACTTACATGTTTATTGTAGCACTATTCACAATAACAAAGATATAAAATCAACCTAAATGCCTGTCAACAGATGCATAGACAAAGAATACATGGTATATATACACAGAGTAGCCATATTCAGCCATGAAAAAGAATAAAATCATGTAATTTATAGCAACATGGATGGATCTTGTGGTTATTATCTTAAGTGACATATAAACCAGGCATAAACAAGATGAATATTGTATATACTTAGCTAAAAATTTGATCACATGAAGGTAGAAAGTGGAAAGATAAATAACAGAGAGACCTGGAAGGGTAAGTTGGGAGGGGGTAGAATGAAGTGATATGCGTTAAAGGGTACAAACATACATAAAGACAGCATAATTTCAGGGCTTGATTTCAGAGTAGGTTAACTATAATTAACACAAATCTACTGTATTAGGGTGATACACACTCTAAATATCTTGAATTGATCACAACACATTATGTATGTGTAACAAAATTTTACATGTAGCTCAAAAGTTTGTATACTTAAAAAAACAGGATGAAGTTATTATAGCTTGAGATGTCTAGTTTTTCTTAATTTATGAATTAAAATGTTGCCATATTTATATCAAACTATTACAATGACTTTGAGATCCTATTCAGTTCATAATAAGAGTTCCAGTTTACTAGTAATTTTCTCTTTCCCAGAACATGCAGCTGCTCTTAAAATAAGTCAGTTCAGTTCTATGCAAACCTGCTTCTACCTGCTAGGAGAACGAGTACTTCCACGGTACTTTTCAAACCAAGCCATGCAGTTTCTGCTCCCCTGGTAGCTCTAATAGGCTTTGCTATCTCAAAAACTCTTCCTGTAAATCTAGTTTAAAGGCTAGGGATCTGACACTATTTCTATTTTCTCACTGTGCTGTGAAGTAAAATTGGGTAATACCCCCAATGTCTGGTCATGGCAAGAAAACTCTCTTGGCCTCAGTTCATAAGCCTCCTGATCATATTAGCAAATAAAATTTCTTAGAAATTGTGGTAGTCAGGAGTTAATGAATGCTAAGTTTTTAAAATATTATTCTCAGGGGTTACTCAACACTTTCATTAGTTTTAGTTTTATGAGTTTTAGAACTGTTAAACCAACCAACTCTCTCTCTCTCTCTCTCTCTCTATATATATATATATATATATAATACATACATATATACAGATATACATATACATTCACACACATATATACATATATATTCTCTACACATTTAAATCTATTTTTTTGGCAAAGGTATTTCCTTTCTGGCTATTTTTGAAATCTTGTATGGTAACAGATCATCTATGTCCAAAGAAGTTCTAATATCATCAGCTTCTTGCCTTGCATAGATTCATCACTGCCTCCAATTCTCAGAACATGAAGCAGAGTCTGTTTTACCTTTCAAGACAACTTCAAACTATGGGGTGAGGTGTTTCTCAGGGAACTTTCCTTCCCCATCCAATGTAGGATTATATATACTAGTGAGTCAATGGAATGGTGGTGGTGACCTAAATCGCTGTTAATTTTGGTTTCAAATGTGTGTGTGATGTGAACAAATGTAAGAGTGTATGACGTTTCATTCTAACATTCAAGTTCTAAATGTACACAGTTGTACTGGAGGAGAGGAAACATAGTACAACTCAGCACAAAATAAAAATAGTGTGGCCTCCACAAACAAATATGTTAGCAGTTGATATAATAAGACCTTAGTTTAGAATACAAGAAGTATATTTTAGATTAATTTATGTGTATTCATTACGTTTTACAAAATACTTTTTATATAAAATGTTGAAATTTTAATAATCATGTTATCTGTAAATAAAATATTATGCAAATGTCATCTGGTTTTGCTTTGACTATTTTAAAAATATTTTAATGGATCAGAAATCTGTACAATCTTTGGTATCCTATACAATCTTGGGTAATTTCAAGTTAATGAATAAACTAGTTTTCCTTGTTTTTTCGTTGCTAAAGAGGCCTCATTTATTAGAGAAATCAAAGAGGAATCAGCAAACAAATAAAACAAGTTTAGGAAAGGACTGAGAATGGCTTTTAAGATCACAAGTACTATCACACACTTACAACAGCAGAATGTATCAGTGGTTTCTATTCCACCAAGTAATCTTCTGTTAAATCACTAAAGTAGTTTTTCTCAGCCATTGACAACATTTCTTTAGTCCATTTCATCAGTATTAGTCTACTTATGCTGCTATACCGAATACCTTAGATTGGATATATTTTTTTTTTTGCCAAAAATTTGGGGAGTACCTTGAGTAGCCAAAACACTATGAGTATGACTTGAGAGTATGAAGATAAATGAGTTGGGTAGCAGCCAGATGGGCAGAGTTGCAGTAGAAGAACAGGTTTATTGACTACGTTGCAAGGCAGATAGTAGGCAGGACAGCAATAAGGGAGCTGTCTGCTGACTAGATACTTTTAAGCAACATAATTTATTTCTTACAGTTCCAGAAACCAGGGCACCCATGATCAAGGTGCCAGCAGATTTGGTGACTGATGAGGGCTTGTTCTTGTTCCTTTTGGTACCTTCTTGCTGCATACTTATGTTTCGAAGAGGCAAGGGAGCCCGCTTGAGTCCCAATTTTTTTTTATATTATTTTAGAATTGTGGAGTACAAGTGAAGATTTGCAACATAAGTAGTCTGCATGCAGGTGAAGTTTGGGCTTCTAGCCGGCCCTCTATGCCCCTGGTACTAGACCAGGTAACCTTTGTGCTGCCATGTGTCCTCCTCTTATCTCCCTTTCTTCCATGGCGGTGCCCAGTGTCTGCCAATCCCACGCTTGTGCTAGTGTGACTAGTGTTCAGACCACTTATGGTGAGAACTTGTAGTATTCAATTCTTTGTTTCTGTGACAGCTCATTTAGTATGATGGTCTCCAGCTGCATCCAAATTGTTGTGAAGGCCATGATTTTGTTCTTCTTTATGACTGTATAGTATTCCATCATGTATATATACCACATTTTCTGTATCCAGGCCAATTTTGATGGGCATCTGGGTTGGTTTCATGTTTTTGCTATTGTGAATAGTGTGGCTGTAAATATGTGTGTGCAGGTATCTTTGGTAGAGAGATTTATGTACCTCCAGGTATAGTTCCAAGAAAGGGGTTGTTGGATCATATGGAACTTTTAGTCCTTTCTGAAATCACCACACTGCTTTCCATTGAGGATGAACTAGTTTACATTCCCACCAACAGTGTAGAAGTATTCCCTTTTCTTTGCAGCTGTGCTAGCACATGTTGCTTTTAACTTACTAGTGATTGCTATGCGAAACGGTGTTAGGTGTTTCTATTGTAGTTTTGGTTTACATTTCTCTGTTGATTAGTGAGGCAGAGCATTTTTTTTTTTTTTTTTTTTTGAGTTGGAGTCTCACTCTGTCGCCCAGACTGGAGTGCAGTGGCCGCTCCCGGCCACCGCAGCTTCGACCTGCTGGGCTCCGGCGATCCTTCCGCCTCAGCCTTCCAAGTAGCCGGAATTACAGGCATGCGCTACCACGCCCGGCTGATTTTTTGATTTATTGTAGAGATGAGGTCTCGCTGCCCAGGCGGGTCTCGAACCCGCGGGCTCAGGCAATCCACTCATCTCAGCCTCCCAAAGGCGCGGGATTACAGGCTGAGCCACCAATCCCGGCGCAGAGCATTTTTTCATGTGTCTTTTGGCTGTTTGTATGTCTTTCTTTGAGATGTGTCTGTCTATGCCCTTTGTCCACTTTTTAGCAAGGTTGTTTGTTTTGTTTCGTTTTCATTTCAGTTCATTGGAGTTCCTTGTAGATTCTGGATTTTAGGTCTTTGTCAGAAGCGTAGTTTACAAATATTTTTTTCCATGTCTCTTTACTCCCTTTATTTATTTATTCATTCATTTCTATATTTATTTTTATTTTATTTTTTTACTGTGCAAAACTTTTTCAGTTTGATAAGGTCCCACTGTTTTTCTTAGTTTTTATTGGACTTGCTCTTGAGGATTTGGTCATGAATTCATTGAGTACTTCAATGTTCAGAAGGGTGTCCCCTACATTTTCTTCTAAGAGTATTAAAGTTGTACGTTATACATTTAAGTTCTTGATCCATTTTTGAGTTGATTTTTGTATATGGTGATAGGTAGAGGTTCAATTTGATTCTTTTACATGTGGCTAGTCAATTTCCTTAGCTCCACTTGCTAATTTTGGTTTCCTTTCCCCAATGTTTGTTATTGATCGTTTTGTCAAAGATGAGTTGGTTGAGGAACTGTGTTTTTATTTCTGGTGTCTCTGTCCTCTTTTATTGTTCTATATGCCAATTCCTATAGCAGTATCATGCAGTTTTGGTTACTGTAGTCTTGTAATGTAGTTTAAAGTCTGGAGGTGTATTACTTCCAGTCTTTTTTTTTTTTTTT